>NW_028166759.1:5000-19912 GCF_964263955.1 Coregonus lavaretus
AGGTAATTGTGTTCCTGGACCAGAGTTTACAATCTAGATGAGGTAATTGGGTTCCTGGACCAGAATTTACAATCTAGATGAGGTAATTGGGTTCCTGGACCAGAATTTACAATCTAGATGAGGTAATTGGGTTCCTGGACCAGAATTTACAATCTAGATGAGGTAATTGGGTTCCTGGACCAGAATTTACAATCTAGATGAGGTAATTGGGTTCCTGGACCAGAATTTACAATCTAGATGAGGTAATTGGGTTCCTGGACCAGAATTTACAATCTAGATGAGGTAATTGGGTTCCTGGACCAGACTTTTGGGAAATCTGTTAAATTGGCAGATTTTTTGATGTCGATAAGTTTGTGAGGTCAGCTGTGATGTTACAGAAGAAGGTGGGGTTAGACCAGTTGAGTGTGAAGAAGCGTTTCCACTTGAGGAAATATGTTACTGCTGTCATGGCAGCAAAAGGTGGTGGGAAACGTGGCAAGGTTAAGAGAAAATGAAAACAATGTTGATTATCATGCCTCATAGGGTGTTTTTTTTTTTATCTTTGTCTGGTTTCTCTGTGGTTTCTTCTGTTTTTCCTTTCTCTTTTCTATATGGAGGTACTAAGGGTAGGTTCTCTCAATATTAATGGGGGAAGGGACAGGAATAAGAGGGCTTGGGAATTAGAAGTAATAAAACAGAAAAGGCTTAATGTTGTTTTTTTCTACAGGAGACACATAGTGATGAGGCTAATGAGGTTGACTGGGGTATGTGGTGGGAGGGGCAGCATATACTCAGTCATGGTACTAATTTCAGTGCTGGGGTGGCAATTTTCTTTTCCTCAGGCTTAGCGGTGACTGTGGTAGATTGTCAAGGGTCGGGTTTTTTGGTCAAGGCTGATGTGATGTTATTTTTTATTTTATTTCAATGTTTATGTTTATGCTCCTAATGAGGGTACAGAGCGTATTGCTGTATTTGATCAAATAGAGGAAACCTTAAGACAGTGTGACCAAGAGGGGTGTATGGTTTTAGGGGGGGACTGGAACTGTACAGTGGATTTTACTGTTGATCGCACCGCTGAAGAACCTCACCTACGGTCAGCTACTTGTCCGTCTGGTCTATTAACTGAGTTTGAGCTTTCTGATGTGTGGAGAGTAAGAAATGCAAAAGTTAGGCAGTACACATGGCTAAAAGTTCAGCGCGGCAATGTTAGACAGGTTGTATGTATCTGAGCACTACTACTGTGGTAGGGTTGGAAGGTGTGACGTTACTCCTGTGGGTTTCTCTGATCACCATATTGTCACTGTTGATATTCACTTGTCCTGTCCACGAAGGTCATCGCCTTATTGGTATTTTAATGTTAAGTTATTACATGATGCTATGTTTTGTGAAAAGTTTTAGATGTTTTTGGGAAAAATTTGAGGGTTACTAAATGCAATTCTGAGTCCTTGAGACAATGGTGGGAGGTTGGGGAGGCTCAAATACGTGTGTTTTGTCAACAGTATACTGCTCTGTCTAGTACTGAAGTTAAAGAGACTATCAGGGCCCTTGAACAAGGACATCAAATCTATTGAATTGAAGTTGCTCGCTCAGAATGACCCCGGACTAGTGGTGTCTTGGAGGATATTGACTCAGCTTGAGGAAGTATCTGGGGAGCATTTCTATAGGGGCACCCTAAAACAGAGGAAGTCTGTTATGTGGAGTCCTGGGATTGGTCTGTAGGGGAAAACACCCATATCAGGTTACATAGGATATATATACTATGGTTTGGGACAAAGGACGGGGAGAATAACATATTAGAGATTGGGGTTATTCTCCAGATGTCTGCAGATGTCTGTAAATTGACGCTGAAATCCTTTGATATAATAAACCTTTATAATCAAAGTGCAGTGTCAGCGGATTCCTTGTTCTCACAGCATCTCAGCATCGTTTTCTCGACACTACACTCGCTCAGAATGACCCCGGACTAGTCATGAACTTACAGGACAAGAGACATGAAGTGAGGTTGTTTTACATGAAAGAGTGAAGGATGCCTTGATTAGGTCTCGCTTTGCTACCCTCAAAGATATGGATGTTTGTAGCGTTGTTGTTTTTTTTTTTAAACCTAGGGCAGTCGACATTGCAACGCAAACAGATGGTCTGCCTTCGTCTCCCTGATGGGAATGTGACCACGGATGACGGTGAGATGCGCCGTGGATTTCTACTCTGCCCTCTACAAGGCGGAGGATTGTGGTCCTTTGTGTGCTGAACAGTTGCTACATGGACTTCCTCAATTGGGCCCTGAGCAGAGAGCTGCTTTGGACTCTGACATTACTCTGCAGGAGCTGTCCACAGCAGTTATGCAGCTCTCAACAGGCCGAGCCCCTGGCATCAACGGTTTACCATCTGATTTCTATAAGCTCTTTTGGAGGTCTATGGGGGGGGGGGTTATGAAGTGGTGTGTGAATCTTTTCATGAGGGTTCTCTTCCTGTATCCTGTCAACGTGCTGTGCTTTCATTGTTGCCAAAAAAAAGGGGGATTTGGCTCTTTTTAAAAACTCTCAAACAGGTTGAAAGAATATCTGGGGCTGTTGGTCCACAAGGATCAGTCTTACTGTGTACCTGACCGCTCTATTGTTGATAACTTGTTTCTAATAAGAGATGTTTTAGACATTTGTAAACTGTCTGATGTGAATGTGGGTTTGCTTTCTTTGGATCAGGAGAAAGCTTTTGACCGTGTGGACCACCAGTACTTGTTCAAAACAATGAAAGCCTTTGGGTTTGGGGATGTTTTTTTTGTCTTGGATGAGTTTACTGTATGATGGAGCCTCATGTATGGTGAAGGTGGGGGGTGGTTTGAGCTGCCCCATCCCCGTCCAAAGGGGTACCAGACAGGGATGCCCAATTTCAGGACAGTTATATTGTCTGGCAACCAATGCTTAGTTTTTTAAGTGGTTTCTCTGTGCCAGGGGTTATGAAGGGTCCCACGATAGCACTGTCTGCGTATGCAGATGACGTGACAGTTTTTATTACAGGGGGTGAGGATGTTAAGGTTCTCTCAGACGCTTTAAAGGTGTATGAGGGGGCCTCCTCAGCTAGAGTCAATTGGGGAAAGAGTGAATCGCTGTGGGCAGGCCAGCTTCAGATGGGGTCCGCTCCACGGTTACCAGGGGGGCTTCAGTGGGGCAGAGATGGGATGAAGACTTTGAGGGGTTTTCTAGGCTCCGATGTCTTTCAAAAAAATAACTGGGAGGGTGTAGTGGAGAAGGTATGTGCCAGATTGTCAAGATGGAAATGGGTGCTACCCCAGCTGTCTTATAGGGTGAAGGGTGCTGGTAGCCAATAACCTAGCTGCCTCTACCCTGTGGCACAGACTAATGATTTTACAGCCACCGGGGGGATCTGATACAAGAGCTTCAGAAGACCCTTTTCAATTTCTTCTGGTCTGGACAACATTGGATTAAAGCTGCAGCCCTGTACCTGCCACTGCACGAGGGTGGGCAAGGCCTGGTGGACATTTCTTCCAGGATCATGGCTTTCCGGCTTCAAGCAGCCCAGAGACTGTTGTACAGTGACAGTTCTAGCTGGGTCGATACAGCCTACACATTGATGAGGAGAGCGGGCTGTTTGGGCTTAGACAAGCATATTTTCCTTTTAAAGCTGGAGGGGGGTGAGTTGCCTGGCCTGACTCCATTCTATGAGTCTGTTATGCGGCTTGGAGAGGCTAGAGGGGGGTGGTTTGTCTGGCCTGACTCCATTCTATGAGTCTGTTATGCGGCTTGGAGAGTTTTCATCATGTCCCATAAGACCAGGGATGTGGCTTTTTGAAGAGCCTCTTTTTTATAACACTGCCATCCAGTCCCGTGCTATGGGTTCAGCCAGCCTACATTCATGCCTGTTAGGTGTGGGGTGCACCAAGCTGGGTCATCTGATGCGGAGCAGGAGCAGATCATTGGAGGAAACAGGAGACAAAGGGCTTTGAGACAGAGGTTTAATCACATGAAAAGTGGGATGTATGCGGAGGGTTCGGGGCAACAGAAGACGAACAGCAGAGGGGCTAAGGATTTTAGAGATGGAGAAAGGGCAAATGAAATGAGGGGAACATTTACGGGACTGAGGGGCAGGTCCTGAATGGAAAGCCATACCCTCTGCCCGAGCCGATAGCGGGGAGCAGGGGTCCGATGGCGATCCGCCTGTCGTCGATACCTGGATGTGGTCTTCAGAAGAGCAGGCCCGGGCTCTCTTCCAGGTACGGCAACAGTGGCGGACGAACATCTGGCCAGAGGGTATTCTGACTTCTTCCTCTTGCTCAGGGAAGAGCGGGGGGCTGATATCCTAAGGAACACTGGAAGGGCGAGAGACCAGTGGCCGAGCAGGGAAGGGTGTTACGGGCGTATTCCGAGAGAGAGAGAGAGAGAGAGAGAGAGAGAGAGAGAGAGAGAGAGAGAGATGGAGAGAGAGAGAGAGACAGAGAGAGAGAGAGAGAGAGAGAGAGAGAGAGAGAGAGAGAGAGAGAGAGAGAGAGAGAGAGAGAGAGAGAGAGAGAGAGAGAGAGAGAGAGTGAGTGAGTGAGTGAGTGAGTTGCTGGCTCCAGGTGGTGGGGTTGGCAGGTGCGCCCCACCACGTTTCTCCGATAATCCGTGAAGAAACGTGTTGAAAAGAGATTCCGGGTGACCCTGAACACGTGAACTTTGCAAATTGCATGCACAGAAGCAGAGTTAGAGCATAACCTGTAAACCAATGTTATCCTAAGGGAGAAACTCGGATGTGTCAAACTACATGAACCGCCGCACGCTAGAATAACTCTGTGGCTTGTCCACCCCAACCTCCCCCCGATGACCCCAGTCGAAAAACGGCATGTCTCTGCATGACCCAGAGGCCGTAATATGTCAAAACCAGGCTTCATTCCGAGACTATTGGCACAGTCGCTGCGGTCAGACCGAGCGAGCTACGGTCAACTGGGGCACCTCGTTGAATTCGGAATGGCCTAGAGACTATAGTGATGCCGTTTGTTTGCCATTCAGTGATGATTTTAGCCTGTCCATTTGGTGATGGTAACTCCCTGTTTAAACATATGGGTAATGGACACTGTCCATTTGCAATATAACATATGGACAATGCCAATATAGTATACTGCAATTGGACAGTCAGACACCAAACTGATACATACTGACACCAAACTCACTTTGTCCAACGCGTTTAGAAGCCAACTATCACATTTCTGTTAAAACCATAAAAAACCTTAAAATACATCGGAGCCCGAGCAGCGACCTAAATTTGTGCTGAAAATGCACTTTTTTTCGGGGGTTGCTATGGGATCCCTGAACGAGCTATCAGCCAGAAACTTGTAGGGTCCGTTTCTTTGGGCCGAGGCGATTTCAATGCACCTAGTCTTGTGATTCTTGGACTTTTCTAAATATCGTCATTTTCGTGATGTTAAAAATGAATTGAATATATTGCAAATGGACAAGGCTGTTTCTTGGCCGGAGAACCTCCTAGAGCCACATAACTCACTGTGCAGTACCGACTTAAACTCTAGAACAGGTTTATAATGTTTCAGAGCTCTAGGTCTGAAGGTTCTTTGATGGTTCGAATGCCGGTAACTGTTGCAGGCTCTGTGTGTCTGTAAGCCCCACAGTGTGTCACTCCATCTTGGCTGTGTGTGTGAGTTTTTCTCTGAGGTCTGATGGGCAGTGTGAGCACTTGTCAGGCTAGAGCATGTCTCTATGGGTGCTGTCTCTGTGTCCTGGGAGCACTTGTCAGGCTAGAGCATGTCTCTATGGGTGCTGTCTCTGTGTCCTGGGCTTATGGGGTGGTTCTTTGGGTCTCAAAATAATACTTGAAGTACACAGGGCTGTGTGAGTCTGTCCAATTGCAATATGAAATATTGGCACTGGCAATATATCATATGGCAAATGGACCATTTATAATATGAAAATGCACCTAACTTATTGCAGATAGACAAACTTCATACGGAAAATCACAGAAATCACGTAGAGCTCCGAAACCTGCCTTAACGGATTCGCCTAAACATGCCTCGACTGGATCTATAACTATTTTCTACCAAAAAATCTTTTTTTTAGCATCATGAATTGGACGTTGTATGATTTCTCATAAACTACGATAGATAAATGGCTGGTTCTATTTTTCCTTACACCTTATGTTTATGTACTGTATTACCGTTTTCAACCTTTAATCCCAGAAAATGTGCATTAACATGGCCTCGATGCCATCTTGTTTCTAGGCTGAAAGTACATTTGGCCGTCACTCTGCTCACCGAGTTTTGTCTTTGAAGTCTGTTCCGTTTACGAGAAACGGCCATGTCCATTTGGTGATGAAATGTCCATTTGCCATATACAGTGGGTAGCCACCCGGTGGAATTATCCGGTACTGCAGAAGAAGAAAAAACAGAGTGTCCTGGAAACTTTCCTTCGAGACTTCCCCCGAAGACCAGGCCTTGGCGAGCGACCTGAGGCCGTTGGCCTATTTTTTGCGCACCCGTGGACGTCTAGTATGGGGCCGTCCATTTCCCATATGAAATTACGCCCGTGACATCATTATGTAGGGAAGGGTGTTACGAGCGTATTCCACCCACACGAGTTGCTGGCTCCAGGTGGTGGGGTTGGCAGAGACGAGGCAACGATGAGCTGTCTCCAGGTCTTGATTGGCTCGCTCCATCTGGCCGTTAGATTGGGGGTGAAAACCAGAGGACGGGCTGGCCGCGACCCAATGAGGATGCAGAACGCCTTCCAGAACCAGGAAGAGAACTGAGGACCACGATCGGAGACCATGTCGACCAGAAGTCCATGGATCCGGAAGACGTGCTGCACCATGGGCTGAGCCGTCTCCTTGGCTGAGGGTAACTTGGGGAAGGGGAATAAAATGGCCGGCTTTAGAAAACCTATCCACCACCGTCAGGATCGTGGTGTTGCCATCTGACGGAGGAAGACCAGGGATATATGGGACCAGGGGCAATGAGGCACAGGGAGTGGTTGAAGAAGGCCAGCCGGGGCTTGCCGCAGAGTCTTATTTTGTACACACCCCCCCCCACCCCCCCCCACCCCCCCCCACCCCCCCAGCTTACGGATCAGGTTCTCTATACCCCAGACGAGTGCAGCCACAAGACAGGAGGTAGGGAGGATGGTCTCGGGGTCAGGCTACACATTCTTGGACCCCGGGCGGTAGGAGAGAGTGTAATTGAAACAGATGAATAACAGGGCCCAGTGAGGGCCAAACGAGCCTGCCTAGAGTTGAGGCGCTTGGCGGTGCAGAGATATTCCAGGTTCTTATGGTCAGTCCACACTAAGAACAACCGGTGCCTCCACTCCTCCAACGCCATCTTGACGGCGAAGAGTTCTCGATTTCCCACATCATAGTTCCTCTCAGTAAGACAATGATGGGAGAGAAAAGTGCAGCTTTTGGTCCTGAGGCGTCGACCTCCACCACTAACTGACGGGACGGGTCCGGATGGATTAAGATGGGGGGCTGTAGTGAATCGCTGTTTGAGGTCCAAGAACGCCCGGTCAGCTACTGGAGACCATGTGAATGGAACCTTGGGAGAGGTGAGTGCTGAGAGGGGGGCTGTAACCCCGGATGAAACGGCGGTAGAAGTAAGCAAATCCCAGGAAACATAGCAGCTGCACTCTGGATGTGGGTTGAGGCCAATCCACCACCACTCTCACCTTGTCTGGATCCATCTGTATATGTCCTGCAGCGATGATGTATCCTAGGAAGGAGATGGTGGAGCGATGGAATTCGCACTTCTCTGCTTTAACGAAAAGCTGGTTCTCCAGGAGATGCTGAAGGACCTGTCGGACGTGGAGGACGTGCTCTTGAGCTGAACGGGAAAAGACAAGGATGTCGTTGAGGTAGACAAACACGAACCGGTTCAGCATGTGACATCGGATTCTCTCTGTAAGGTGAACGTCGGGAACTTCCGGGATTCCTCTGAGGCGAGATTGGAGCAGTGGACGAGCGAGTGTGACCGGGAACAGACCTCCTCTCCCTCCTACGTTTCCCGTAGCCGCTCATCGATCCGTAAGGTCAAGGCGATGATGAGGGAGTCGAGGTCCATGGGAAGCTCCCTGGGGGCTGCGAGCTCGTCTTTAACCTCCTCCGATTAATCCGTGAAAAAAAAAAAAAAAACATGTACGAAAAGAGATTCCGGGTTCCAGGCACACTCTCATCAGCCAACGTGCGAAAAATCTGCCGCGTAATCTGCCACACTACGGGAGTTTTGAGTTTTGACACAGTTTGGAGTAGCTTTTCCGAGCAGCCTCTCTCCCCCCAGACAACGGAGAGTCGAACACCTTCCTTACTTTCCGCCGCGAAATCCTCCAGCCTGAAGTCAAAATGGTGGATTTGTTGCTCCCACAACGCTGTAGCCCAGGCGAATGCCCTCCTGTAGCCCAGGCGAATGCCCTCCTGTAGCCCTGGCGAATGCCCTCCTGGACATAAGCGTTATAAAGATACACTATCTTTGAACGGATCCGACGGAAAACGAAAGAGGGCTGCAGCTCGAAAATGAGGGAGCACTGGGAGAGAAAACAAAACGCCCGGCAGGTTCCCGGGATCCCCGGCGTAACGCTACGGAGGAGGTAAGGCGGGGGTTCTCGGGAAAGCCGGGGTAGGCTGGTGAGAAGCACCGCTGGTAAGCGGGGTCACTGCTGAGAGTCTGGGAGGTTTTCCGTTGTGGCTTGCTGCCTAATAGATTAGTCCGCGGAATCGTTCCAGCAATGCACAGACGGCATCGTCATGGTGTTCCGCCAAGGTGTGGAATAAGGTTAAGTAGTAACTCTTTGTGTCTTCCGATGGTGGCTCCTTAGGAGGAGACAGTGTTGCAGAGCTGGGTCCGAGTCTGCTGGTTCAGCCATGGCCAGTTTGTACTATCACGGCTCAGGATAAGACCCAGATGCAGACACAGGAGGCAGATAGTACGAGTCTCATAGTTTATTACAGTACAAGGGGCAGGCAATCGATAGGTCAAGGCAGGCAAAGAGTCATAATCCAAATCAGAGTCAGGCAGATAACAGGACGGCAGGCAGGATCAGAGTCAGGACAGGCAGAAAGGTCAGAACAAAAAACTAGAGCACAGGAAACCCGGGAACACTTGACGGGACAAGACGAACTGGCAACAGACAAACAGAAAACGCAGGTATAAATACACAGGGGATAATGGGAGACGCCTGGTGGGGGGGGTTGGAGACAATCACAAAGACAGGTGAAACAAGATCAGGGTGTGACAAGTTGAGGTAATTGAGGTATGTACAGTACATGTAGGTAGGGGTAAAAGTGACTAGACAATCAGGATAGATAATAAACAGAGTAGCAGCAGTGATGGTAGTTGAGGTAATATGTACATGTAGGTAGGGGTAAAAGTGACTAGTCAATCAGGATAGATAATAAACAGAGTAGCAGCAGTGTTGGTAGTTGAGGTAATATGTACATGTAGGTAGGGGTAAAAGTGACTAGTCAATCAGGATAGATAATAAACAGAGTAGCAGCAGTGTTGGTAGTTGAGGTAATATGTACATGTAGGTAGGGGTAAAAGTGACTAGTCAATCAGGATAGATAATAAACAGAGTAGCAGCAGTGTTGGTAGTTGAGGTAATATGTACATGTAGGTAGGGGTAAAAGTGACTAGTCAATCAGGATAGATAATAAACAGAGTAGCAGCAGTGTTGGTAGTTGAGGTAATATGTACATGTAGGTAGGGGTAAAAGTGACTAGTCAATCAGGATAGATAATAAACAGAGTAGCAGCAGTGTTGGTAGTTGAGGTAATATGTACATGTAGGTAGGGGTAAAAGTGACTAGTCAATCAGGATAGATAATAAACAGAGTAGCAGCAGTGTTGGTAGTTGAGGTAATATGTACATGTAGGTAGGGGTAAAAGTGACTAGTCAATCAGGATAGATAATAAACAGAGTAGCAGCACCCTATGTGAAGAGTGTGAAAGTGTGTCTGTGTGTTTGGCATCAATATGCGTATGTGTGTGTGTTTTGTGTGTGTGAGCATATGTGTGTGTGTGTGTGTGTGTGTGTGTGTGTGTGTGTGTGTTGTAGTGTCAGTGCAGTATGTGTGAATGTGTGGGCAGAGTCAGTGCAAAAAACAGGGCTGGAGTCTCTGACAATTTTTAGGGCCTTCCTCTGACACAGCCTGGTATAGAGGTCCTGGATGGCAGGGAGCTTGGCCCCAGTGATGTACTGGGCCGTACGCACTACCCTCTGTAGCCAAGCAGTTGCCATACCAAGCGGTGATGCAGCCAGTCAAGATGCCCTCAATGGTGCAGCTGTAGAACCTTTTGAGGATCTGAGGGTCCCATGCCAAATCTTTTCAGCCTCCTGAGGTGGGAAGAGGCGTTGTCATGCCCTCTTCACGACTGTGTTGGTGTGTTTTGGACCATGATAGATCCTTTTAGTGATGTGGACACACAGAGGAACTTGAAGCTCTCGACCCTGCTCCACCACAGCCCCGTCGATGTGAATGGGGTGCGTGCTCGTCCTCCCAGTTCCCGTAGTCCACGATCAGCTTCTTTGTCTTGCTGACGTTGAGGGAGAGGTTGTTGTCCTGGCAACACACTGCCAGGTCTCTGACCTCCTGTTGCCTACCCTCACCATCTGTCATGGGTGAACAGGGAGTACAGGAGGGGACTGAGCACGCACCCCTGAGGGGCCCCCGTGTTGAGGATCAGCATGGTAGATGTGTTGTTACCTACCCTTACCACCTGGGGGCGGCCCGTCAGGAAGTTCCAGGATCCAGTTGCAGAGGGAGGTGTTTGGTCCCAGGGGTCCTTAGCTTAGTGATGAGCTTTGAGGGCACTCTGGTGTTGAACGCTGAGCTGCAGTCAATGAATAGCATTCTCACGTAAGGCGTTCCTTTTGTCCAGGTGGGAAAGGGCAGTGTGGAGCGCGATACGGATTGCATCATCTGTCGGGCCGGTATATATATGAATTGGAGTGGGGTCCAGGGTGTCTGGGATGATGGTGTTGATATGAGCTTTTCGAAGCATTTCATGACTACAGATGTGAGTGCTACGGGGCGATTGTCATTTAGACAGGTTACCTTGGTGTTCTTAGGCACAGGGACAATGGTATTACAGACAGGGTCGGGGAGAGGTTGAATATGTCAGTGAAGACACTTGCCAGCTGGTCAGCGCATGCTCTGAGTACGCGTCCTGGTATTCCGTCTGGCCCCTACGGCCTTGTGAATGTTAACGTGGTTAAACGTCTTACTCACATCGGCTACGGAGAGCGCGATCACACAGTAGTCCGGAAACAGCTGACGCTCTCATGCATGCGTAACATCACTGTGACATCACGGTGACATCACGGTAACATCACGGTGACATCACGGTGACATCACGGTGACATCACGGTAACATCACGGTGACATCACGGTAACATCACGGTAACATCACGGTGACATCACGGTGACATCACGGTGACATCACGGTAACATCACAGTGACATCACGGTGACATCACGGTAACATCACGGTGACATCACGGTAACATCACGGTAACATCACGGTGACATCACGGTAACATCACGGTGACATCACGGTGACATCACGGTAACATCACGGTAACATCACGGTGACATCACGGTGACATCACGGTAACATCACGGTAACATCACGGTGACATCACGGTAACATCACGGTGACATCACAGTAACATCACAGTGACATCACGGTAACATCACGGTGACATCACGGTAACATCACGTCAGCATCACGCCACAGTTCCATATATCATCCATGTGGCCACAGGACACCTCTGGACACACACACACACACACACACACACACACACACACACACACACTCTCTCTCTTTCCATAAACCATGTTCACTATGTTTGGAGTCACTGAGTCTTAGAGAGATAGGACACCTTGCCCCAGGGCAGCTAGAGTCATTACAGAGACACACCCCCACCCCCAGTTTCCTGATTAATAACCCACTAACAGAGCCACTGGGACCCAGAGGGCTCTAGGTGAGCCACCTCCGTGGCGGACATGTTGTTTCCATTGTTTATTTTTCCCATAGCCTCTCTCTGATATGATTAGATGGATGGTGATCACTCTCTCAAAGTTCATCACTCTCTTCCTATAACTCTGTTCCTACTGTTTCCCCTCCACACACTTTCTCTCCCCCCTTCCTTCTCCCTCCTTCTCCCTCCTTTGATGAAGAATGCAAAAAAACCTAAGAAAGAAAATTGAGAAACCTATCCAAACAAAAACATAGAGACCCAGAAAACCTGAGCCTACGCCTTCACTATGGTGAATCACTAAAACAATACAGAAATACACTACGGGAAAAAGAAGGAACAGCATGTCAGAAATCAGCTCAATGTAATTTAAGAATCCATAGACTCTAATCACTTCTGGGAAAATTGGAAAACACTAAACAAACAACAACATGAAGAGTTATCTATTCAAAACGGAGATGTATGGGTAAATCACTTCTCCAATCGTTTTGGCTCTATAACAAAGAACAAACAAAAAAATATATACATGATCAAATGCAAATCTTAGAATCAACTATTAAAGACTACCAGAACCCACTGGATTCTCCAATTACATTGAATGAACTACAGGACAAAATACAAACCCTCCAACCCAAAAAGGCCTGTGGGGTTGATGGTATCCTCAATGAAATGATAAAATATACAGACCACAAATTCCAATTGGCTAAACTTAAACTCTTTAACATAATCTTCAGCTCTGGCATCTTCCCCAATATTTGGAACCAAGGACTGATCACAAATTTGACCCCAATAACTACGGTGGGATATGTGTCAACAGCAACCTTGGGAAAATCCTCTGCATTATCATTAACAGCAGACTAGTTCATTTCCTCAGTGAAAACAATGTACTGAGCAAATGTCAAATTGGCTTTTTACCAAATTACCGTATGACAGACCACGTATTCACCCTGCACACCCTAATTGACAAACAAATAAACCAAAATAAAGGCAAAGTCTTCTCAAGCTTTGTTGATTTCAAAAAAGCTTTTGACTCAATTTGGCATGAGGGTCTGCTATACAAATTGATGGAAAGTGGGGTTGGGGGAAAACATACGACATTATAAAATCCATGTACACAAACAACAAGTGTGCGGTTAGAATTGGCAAAAAACACACACATTTCTTTCCACAGGGCTATGGGGTGAGACAGAGATGCAGTTTAAGCCCCACCAGCTTCAACATATATATCAATGAATTGGCAAGGGCATTAGAACAGTCAGCAGCACCCGGCCTCACCCTACTAGAATCTGAAGTCAAATGTCTACTGTTTGCTGATGATCTGGTGCTTCTGTCCCCAACCAAGGAGGGCCTACAGCAGCACCTAGATCTTCTGCACAGATTCTGTCAGACCTGGGCCCTGACAGTTCATCTCAGTAAGACAAAAATAATGGTGTTCCAAAAAAGATCCAGTTGCCAGGACCACAAATACAAATTCCATCTAGACACCGTTGCCCTAGAGCACACAAAAAACGATACATACCTCGGCCTAAACATCAGCGCCACAGGTAACTTCCACAAAGCTGTGAACGATCTGAGAGACAAGGCAAGAAGGGCCTTCTACGCAATCAAAAGGAACATAAAATTCGACATACCAATTAGGATCTGGCTAAAAAATACTTGACACAGTAATAGAACCCATTGCCCTTTATGGTTGTGAGGTCTGGGGTCCGCTCACCAACCAAGAATTCACAAAATGGGACAAACACCAAATTCAGATTCTGCATGCAGAATTCTGCAAAAATATCCTCAGTGTACAATGTAAAACACCAAATAATGTATGAAGAGCAGAATTAGACCGATACCCGCTATTGATCAAAATCCAGAAAAGAGACGTTAAATTCAATAACAACTTAAAAGGAAAAAATTCCCAAACCTTCCATAACAAAGCCATTACCTACAGAGAGATTAACCTGGAGAAGAGTCCCCTAAGTAAGCTGGTCCTGCGACTCTGTTCACAAACACAAACAGACCCCACAGAGCACCAGGACAGCAACACAATTAGACCCAACCAAATCATGAGAAAACAAAAAGAGAATTACTTGACACATTTCAACAAAGAAAACAGCGCAAACTAGAATGCTATTTGGCCCTAAACAGAGAGTACACAGTGGCAGAATACCTGACCACTGTGACTGACCCAAACTTAAGGAAAGCTTTGACTATGTACAGACTCAGTGAGCATAGCCTTGCTATTGAGAAAGGCCGCCGTAGGCAGACCTGGCTCTCAAGAGAAGACAGGCTATGTGCACACTGCCCACAAAATGAGGTGGAAACTGAGCTGCACTTCCTAACCTCCTGCCAAATGTATGACCATATTAGAGACATATATTTCTCTCAGATTACTAAGATCCACAAAGAATTCGAAAACAAACCCAATTTTGATAAACTCCCTTATCTATTGGGTGAAATACCACATTGTGCCATCACAGCTGCAATATGTGTGACCTGTTGCCACAAGAAAAGGGCAACCAGTGAAGAACAAACACCATTGTAAATACAACCCATATTAATGTTTATTTATTTTCCCATTTGTACTTTAACTATTTGCACATCATTATTACATGTGAAATGTCTTTATTATTTTGGACTTGGGGGAGTGTAATGTTCACCGTTAATTATTATTTCACTTTTGTTTATTATCTACCTCACTTACTTTGGCAATGTTAACATACATTTCCCATGCCAATAAAGCCCTTAAATTGAAATTAAATTGAATTGAAAGGGGAGGGGGGAGGGGGGAGTGAAAGGAGAGAGGGAGATGGAGAGGTAAATATGGAAGGTTGTCTCCTGTAACAGACGGCTCCAACCTGCATCTCTCCCGCTCTCTATCTACTTCCCCCACCCCCTTCTGTCTCCCCATCTCTCTCTCTCTCTCTCTCTCTCTCTCTCTCTCTCTCCTCTCTCTCTCTCTCTCTCTCTCACCTCTCCCC
>NW_028166758.1:0-24580 GCF_964263955.1 Coregonus lavaretus
TACAGGACTCAAGTGGAATAGATAGATCCTGAAAGGGTGGAGGACTGTGTGTGTGCACGCCAATCTGTGTTTACGTACCTACGTGTGTATGTAACAGAGAGAAAATGAGTATATGAGGAAGGGAGAGAGAGAGGAGCAGTCCTGGCTGAGGGAGGCAGTGGAGTGACAGGGTGAGAGGCTACTCCTGGCCTGTACCCGTCCTCCTAATGGGAAGAGAGGAGGAGGAGGAGGAGGAGAGTAGTACGTGAAGAGGAGAGGAGGAGAGGAAGAGGAGGAAGGGCAGCATGTCATAACTAGGAGGTATATCTCCCTTTCTTACACACTCTCTCTCTCTCCACTCCCACATAAATCTAATTGGACACTCCACCTGCCACTTCATCTTCTGCCTGCCACTATTCCAACCTCTCTGTTCCCTCTCTCCATCTTCCTCTGCTCTCTCTCCTCTCTCACCCCCTCTCTTCGTTCATTCCCTCCCTCTTCCTGTGTCACTCTACTGAGGAGGGCATTTTCTCAGACCTTGTTAGTGCAAGAGGGACCACACTCTTCTCCCTGATATACACACTCCTCCCTCATCTTCTTCTTTTTCCCTACCTCTAGCTCCTGCCCTGCTCCATCATCTCTCTCTATACCTCCCTCTAGCTCCTTCTCTCCCTCTTTCTCATTCGGACTCTCTCTGAATGTTGATACCATGACCCCACTGACCAATCCTCTCAACAGATATTATACATCCTTTAGACAATGTGCATTATCCCAGACATATGCTAGTGTGTTTTTCTCTATGATGCTGTGAAGTTTGAGGTTAAACTAGCACGTCTGCCTCCCATCCATTGTCTTGTGCCCTGGAAATATTCCATTCCCACCATTACCATAATCCAGTCCTTCTAGAGGAGGTTGTGTGTGAGCCTGTTTGGGTGGTCCCCAACATGGCTTCCAGCAGGTACAGTCGCTCCCTCTCACACTCAGTCCCTCATTGAGATTCAGAAGCTGAGCCTGACATCTAGCATCAGGTCTCACAATAATTATTTTAAATTGCTACGAGGAACACTGGGCCTGGTGGAATATATTACCTCCATTCTAATGAGATGAATTTTCCCAGCTCATAAAGTGCAACCTCCTGGCTGTGTGTGTGTATGAAGGGGGGGGGGGGGGTGTTCCAAATTATCAGGACCCCAAAGTCCTAACATTTCACCTGAATGTCCTGAAAAGGTAGGAAAACAAGTTATTTTTCGGAAAGTATTCAGACACCATGACTTTTTACACATTTTGTTACGTTACAGCATTATTCTAAAAATAATTAAATAGTTGTTTTTCCTCATTAATCTTCACACAATACCCCGTAATGACAAAGCAAAAACTGGTTTTTAGAAATGTTTGCTTATTTATAATGTAAAAAAAATGGAAATATCACATTTACATAAGTATTCAGACCCTTTATTCAGTACTTTGTTGAAGCACCTTTGGCAGTGACTACAGACTCAAGTCTTCTTGAGTATGACGCTACAAGCTTGTCACACCTGTATTTGGGGAGTTTCTCCCATTCTTCTCTGCAGATCCTCTCAAGCTCTGTCATGTTGGATGGGGAGCGTTGCTGCACAGCTATTTTTAGGTCTCTCCAGAGATGTTCGATCAGGTTCAAGTCTGGGCTCTGGCTGGACCACTCAAGGACATTCAGAGACTTGTCCCAAAGCCAATCCTACATTGTCTTGGCTGTGTGCTTAGGGTCGTTGTCCTGTTGGAAGGTGAACCTTCTCCCCCAGTCTGAGGTCCTGAGCGCTCTGGAGCAGGTTTTCATCAAGGATCTCTTTGTACATTACTCCGTTCATCTTTGCCTCGATCCTGACTAGTTTCCCAGTCCCTGCCGCTGAAAAACATCCCCACAGCATGACACTGCCACCACCATGCTTCACCATAGGGATGGTGCCTGGTTTCCTCCAGATGTGATGCTTGGCATTCAGGCAAAATAGTTCAATCTTGGTTTCAGCAGAGCAGATAATCTTGTTTCTCATGGTCTGACAGTCTTTAGGTGCCTTTTGGCAAACTCCAAGCGGGCTGTCATGTGCCTTTTACTGAGGAGTGACTTCCGCCTGGCCACTCTACCATAAAGGCCTGATTGGTGGAGTGCTGCAGAGATGGTTGTCCTTCTGGAAGGTTCTCCCATCTCCACAGAGGAACTCTAGAGCTCTGTCAGAGTGACCATCGGGTTCTTGGTCACCTCCCTGATCAAAGCCCTTCTCCCCCGATTGCTCAGTTTGGCCGGGCGGCCAGATCTAGGAAGAGTCTTGGTGGTTCCAAACTTCTTACATTTAAGAATGATGGAGGCCACTCTGTTCTTGGGGACCTTCAATGCTGCATACAGTGGGGGAAAAAAATATTTAGTCAGCCACCAATTGTGCAAGTTCTCCCACTTAAAAAGATGAGAGAGGCCTGTAATTTTCATCATAGGTACACGTCAACTATGACAGACAAAATGAGCATTGTCTTTCCAGAAAATCACATTGTAGGATTTTTAATGAATTTATTTGCAAATTATGGTGGAAAATAAGGATTTGGTCAATAACAAAAGTCTCTCAATACTTTGTTATATACCCTTTGTTGGCAATGACACAGGTCATACGTTTTCTGTAAGTCTTCACAAGGTTTTCACACACTGTTGCTGGTATTTTGGCCCATTCCTCCATGCAGATCTCCTCTTGAGCAGTGATGTTTTGGGGCTGTCGCTGGGCAACACGGACTTTCAACTCCCTCCAAAGATTTTCTATGGGGTTGAGATCTGGAGACTGGCTAGGCCACTCCAGGACCTTGAAATGCTTCTTACGAAGCCACTCCTTCGTTGCCCGGGCAGTGTGTTTGGGATCATTGTCATGCTGAAAGACCCAGCCACGTTTCATCTTCAATGCCCTTGCTGATGGAAGGAGGTTTTCACTCAAAATCTCACGATACATGGCCCCATTCATTCTTTCCTTTACACGGATCAGTCGTCCTGGTCCTTTTGCAGAAAAACAGCCCCAAAGCATGATGTTTCCACCCCCATGCTTCACAGTAGGTATGGTGTTCTTTGGATGCAACTCAGCATTCTTTGTCCTCCAAACACGACGAGTTTAGTTTTTACCAAAAAGTTCTATTTTGGTTTCATCTGACCATATGACATTCTCCCAATCCTCTTCTGGATCATCCAAATGCACTCTAGCAAACTTCAGATGGGCCTGGACATGTACTGGCTTAAGCAGGGGGACATGTCTTGCACTGCAGGATTTGAGTCCCTGGCGGCGTAGTGTGTTACTGATGGTAGGCTTTGTTACTTTGGTCCCAGCTCTCTGCAGGTCATTGACTAGGTCCCCCTGTGTGGTTCTGGGATTTTTGCTCACCGTTCTTGTGATCATTTTGACCCCACGGGGTGAGATCTTGCGTGGAGCCCCAGATCGAGGGAGATTATCAGTGGTCTTGTATGTCTTCCATTTCCTAATAATTGCTCCCACAGTTGATTTCTTCAAACCTAGCTGCTTACCTATTGCAGATTCAGTCTTCCCAGCCTGGTGCAGGTCTACAATTTTGTTTCTAGTGTCCTTTGACAGCTCTTTGGTCTTGGCCATAGTGGAGTTTGGAGTGTGACTGTTTGAGGTTGTGGACAGGTGTCTTTTATACTGATAACAAGTTCAAACAGGTGTCATTAATACAGGTAACGAGTGGAGGACAGAGGAGCCTCTTAAAGAAGAAGTTACAGGTCTGTGAGAGCCAGAAATCTTGCTTGTTTGTAGGTGACCAAATACTTATTTTCCACCATAATTTGCAAATAAATTCATAAAAAATCCTACAATGTGATGTTCTGGATTTTTTTTTCTCAATTTGTCTGTCATAGTTGACGTGTACCTATGATGAAAATGACAGGCCTCTCTCATCTTTTTAAGTGGGAGAACTTGCACAATTGGTGGCTGACTAAATACTTTTTTCCCCCACTGTAAATGATCTGTGCCTCGACACAATCCTGTCCCAGAGCTAAATGGACAATTCCTTTGACCTCATGGCTTGGTTTTTGCTGTGACATGCACTGTCAACTGTGGGACCTTTTATAGACAGTTGTGTGCCTTTCCGAATCATGTCCAATCAATTGAATTTACCACAAGTGGACTCCAATTAAGTTGTAGAAACATCTCAAGAATGATCAATGGAAACAGGATGCACCTGAGCTCAATTTCGAGTCTCAAAGCAAGGGGTCTGAATACCTATGTAAATAAGATCAGTTTTTTTATTTTGTAATACATTTGAAAAAAAAATTTAAAACCTGTTTTCGCTTTGTCACTATGGGGTATTGTGTGTAGATTGCTGAGGATTTTTTTGTTTTAATCCATTTTAGAATGAGGCTATAACGTAACAAAATTTGGAAAAAGTCAAGGGGTCTGAATACTTTCCAAAGGCACGGTATACCGTTAATTCCTATAATTTATCATCTACAGTGTTTGTTTATTTGGTTACGGTCGTTTATTTTAATGCATTAAATATTATTATTCCAGTCTTCCCTTTCTCATTGTCGAAGTGGACCCATTGTTTGCAGAGTGCACAACCTATGCTACACTTTTTTGGTTTATTTCATTCCATTTATGAGTTTTGTCAATTTATTCATTGTCTTTTGTTTGGAGCGCTCCTGTGAATGTTGAGTAAGGACGCGCACTCATAGAAGTAGGCCTATAGGCTACCTGGCCTGCGCGCAAATGTAGGCATATAAATGCCCTGTGGAGCTTCTCAAAGTAATGTTTTCTTCACCTCAAACAGCAAGCAAACAAAGTCCGTTTTTAAATCCATTGAGAATTACAATAGTTCCTCAATGTATTTGAAAAATCTTTCCAGCTCTCTCCCTTTCAATTACCACTCAGCGTGAAAGGGAAAAATGTCATGCTCTGATCCAGTGGAAACGTCATGAAATAGGCCTACCTGATTATTTCTTATCAGTGCTTCACTTGGACTGAAATATGTTCCGGTAATCATTTTGGGTGCTAGTACTGTTTATATTTAGGTGCAGGAGCTGCACAATACTTTTGAGCTAATATTCTATAAGAGGAACAGGAGCTCAAGCAGTAGAAAATTTGAGGTGCCGGTGAGCTGCTGCCCAAGTCAAGCACTGCTTCTTATCCCTTGCGCAAATAGCCTACAGCTGTGTTTGTCCAGATCTCACTGGCTCTGGAAACTCTGAGGGCCCAGAATATTTTATACAATGTTGGAAGTTTGCTATCACAAGCTTTGGGCCTGACCCAAGTTAATAGTTGATACAATGTTTCAAGTTTGTTGCAGACAGGCCATGTGTAGCCAATGTGACTTATAGGATATATTTTTTTTATCAGGATATTTTCTACCTGCAGGCAATATAAGTTACTTTGTATCATTTTCATTTAGATTTGGATAGAATTTTGATTAACCACAATTATTTTGAGATATGAAGACTTTATTATAAATTAAATGAAACTGTTTCACGAAAATGTGCATATGAAAACCATAACTGGCATGCAGATCCGTAGAAATGGTAAGATACATTTGCATTCCACGTGAGAAAGGTTGTCGACTCCTCCTGTAGCCTATTACTGGCAACTTCAGGAGAGTAATGGCAGAATCTGCGAAAGCCAGCAGGAGCGGGAGGAGAATAGTTGGGTCAGGTTACATTTTTCTTCTTCTGGTTATCTAGATCTCTGGCACCTTCTTGAGGAATTTGTCTTATTTCATCAAACCTTAAGCTTAAAGCATCAGACAAGCTCAATGCATATAGTTGATTTTATTAAAACAAATACAGTAGGTTGTATCTATATATGGAAAAATACACGTTTAAAAATATTTACCAATCGATTGGTCGAAAGAACAGATGACTTTCGGTCTACCAATATGTTTTTTTTGTCGGGGACAGCCCTAGTGGAGTGTTATTAATATTTTTCTTAATTTTTCAAAATCCGGTGTTTCTATGTCAGGAAGGTTTTGTTATATTTCAGTCTTCTGGGATGTAGAGTACCAGTGAAAAGTTTGGACACACCTACTCATTCCAGGGTTTTTCTTAATTTTTACTATTTTCTACATTGTAGAATAATAGTGAAGACATCAAAACTATGAAATAACACATATAGAATCATGTACTGATCAAAAAAGTGTTAAACAAATCAAAATATATGTTATATTTGAGATTATTCAAAGTAGACACCCTTTGCCTTGATGACAGCTTTGCACACTCTTGGCATTCCCTCAACCAGCTTCATGAGGTAGTCACCTGGAATGCATTTCAATTAACAGGTGTGCCTTCTTAAAAGTTAATTTGTGGAATGTATTTCCTTCTTAATGCATTTGAGCCAATCAGTTGTGTTGTGACAAGGTAGGGTTGGTATACAGAAGATAGCCCTGTTTGGTAAAAGACCAAGTCCATAGTATGGCAAGAACAGCTCAAATATGCAAAGAGAAATGACAGTCCATCATTACTTTAAGACATGGTCAAGGTCAGTCAATCCGGAAAATGTTCAAAACTTTGAAAGTTTCTTCAAGTGCAGTCACAAAAACCATCAAGCGCTATGATGAAACTGGCTCTCATGAGGACTGCCACAGGAAAGGAAGACCCAGAGTTACCTCTGCTACCGAGGATAAGTTCATTAGAGTTACCAGCCTCAGAAATCGGCAATTAACTGCACCTCAGATTACAGCCCAAATAAATGCTTCACAGAATTCAAGTAACAGATATATCTCAACATCAACTCTTCATAGGAGACTGCATGAATCAGGCCTTCATGGTCGAATTGCTGCAAAGAAACCACTACTAAAGGACACCAATAAGAAAAAGAGACTTGCTTGGGCCAAGAAACACGAGCAATGGACATTAGACGGGTGGAAATCTGTCCTTTGGTCTGATGAGTCCAAATTTGAGCTTTATGGTTCCAACCGCCGTGTCTTTGTGAGACGCAGAGTAGGTGATCGGATGATCTCTGCATGTGTGGTTCCAACCGTGAAACATGGAGGAGGAGGTGTGATGGTGTGGTGGTGCTTTGCTGGTGACACTGTCAGAGATTTATTTATAATTCAAGGTACACTTAACCAGCATGGCTACCAAAGCATTCTGCAGCGTTACGCCATCCCATCTGGTTTGTGCTTAGTGGGACTATCATTTGATTTTCAACAGGACAATGACCCAAAACACACCTCCAGGCTGTGTAAGGGCTATTTGGCCATTTATTATGGCCATCGAAATGTTAGCTGGTAAAATCAGATCCAACAATAATATCAAGGGATTAGAAATCCAGGCCTTAAAAACAAAGGTGTCATTGTACGCTGATAATTCATGTTTTCTTTTAAATCCACAACTTGAATCCCTCCACAGCTTCATAGAGGTTCTAGATACAGTACATTTTCTAACCTCTCTGGATTACAACCAAATTATGATAAATGTACTATATTACGTATTGGATCACTAAAAAATACAATTTTTACATTCACATGTAGTTTACCAATAAAATGGTCTGATGGTTATGTGGCTATACTCAGAATACATATCCCAAATGAAATAAATGATCTCACTCCAATAAATGTTAATAGAAAGTTAGCAAAAATAGATAAGATCTACTGTACCATGGAAAGGTAAATACAGTGGGGAGAAGTATTTGATACACTGCCAATTTTGCAGGTTTTCCTACTTACAAAGCATGTAGAGGTCTGTCATTTATATCATAGGTACACTTCAACTGTGAGAGACGGAATCTAAAACCAAAATCCAGAAAATCACATTGTATGATTTTTAAGTAATTAATTTGCATTTTTTTGCATGACATAAGCATTTGATCACCTACCAACCAGTAAGAATTCCAGCTCTCACAGACCTGTTAGTTTTTCTTTAAGAAGCCCTCCTGTTCTCCACTCATTACCTGTATTAACTGCACCTGTTTGAACTCGTTACCTGTATAAAAGACACCTGTCCACACACTCAATCAAACAGACTCCAACCTCTCTACAATGGCCAAGACCAGAGAGCTGTATAAGGACATCAGGGATACAATTGTAGACCTGCACAAGGCTGGGATGGGCTACAGGACAATAGGCAAGCAGCTTGGTGAGAAGGCAACAACGGCGCAATTATTAGAAAATGGAAGAAGTTCAAGATGACGGTCAATCACCCTCGGTCTGGGGCTCCATGCAAGATCTCACTTCGTGGGGCATCAATGATCATGAGGAAGGTGAGGGATCAGCCCAGAACTACACGGTAGGACCTGGTCAATGACCTGAAGAGAGCTGGGACCACAGTCTCAAAGTAACACACTACGCCGTCATGGATTAAAATCCTGCAGCGCACGCAAGGTCCCCCTGCTCAAGCCAGTGCATGTCCAGGCCCATCTGAAGTTTGCCAATGACCATCTGGATGATCCAGAGGAGGAATGGGAGAAGGTCATGTGGTCTGATGAGACAAAAATAGAGCTTTTTGGTCTAAACTCCACTCGCCGTGTTTGGAGGAAGAAGAAGGATGAGTACAACCCCAAGAACACCATCCCAACCGTGAAGCATGGAGGTGGAATCATCATTCTTTGGGGATGCTTTTCTGCAAAGGGGACAGGACGACTGAACCGTATTGAGGGGAGGATGGATGGGGCCATGTATCGCGAGATCTTGGCCAACAACCTCCTTCCCTCAGTAAGAGCATTGAAGATGGGTCGTGGCTGGGTCTTCCAGCATGACAATGACCCGAAACACACAGCCAGGGCAACTAAGGAGTGGCTCTGTAAGAAGCATCTCAAGGTCCTGGAGTGGCCTAGCCAGTCTCCAGACCTGAACCCAATAGAAAATCTTTGGAGGGAGCTGAAAGTCCGTATTGCCCAGCGACAGCCCCGAAACCTGAAGGATCTGGAGAAGGTCTGTATGGAGGAGTGGGCCAAAATCCCTGCTGCAGTGTGTGCAAACCTGGTCAAGACCTACAGGAAACGTATGATCTCTGTAATTGCAAACAAAGGTTTCTGTACCAAATATTAAGTTCTGCTTTTCTGATGTATCAAATACTTATGTCATGCAATAAAATGCAAATTAATTACTTAAAAATCATACAATGTGATTTTCTGGATTTTTGTTTTAGATTCCGTCTCTCACAGTTGAAGTGTACCTATGATACAAATTACAGACCTCTACATGCTTTGTAAGTAGGAAAACCTGCAAAATTGGCAGTGTATCAAATACTTGTTCTCCCCACTTTTAAAGGGTTCTTCAAATAACTTATAGGGGTTCCCCCATAGTTTCAATTTGAAGAACCCCCAAAGGATCCTCCAGGAACCTTTACTTTTTACAGTGTAGCTCTACTGCTTACTTATCTCCTAGCCTGAGAGAGCAGGTAGGTCTCCTACCCTCTCTAACAATATTCATTACATCCCTCCATCTCTCTCCAGGCATCTTTCTGACTGGTATCATGTTTATTATTCCAATACTGTACATGTAGTTTGGGCCCGGTCCTGACACTGAGTGGGTGTACTGTATGTACTCCTGTGTGTGCATGGGCTTAGAGAGAATGCCTACATTGCCTATACCTCAATTACCTCGACTAACCTCGACCAACCTGTGCCCCCGCACTCTGTACCGGTACCCCCTGTATACAGCCTCGCTACTGTTATTTTACTGCTGCTCTTTAATTACTTTTTTTTTTTTATTGTACTTATCTATTTTTTACTTAACACTTATTTTTCATAAAACTGCATTGTTGGTTAAGGGCTTGTAAGTAAGCATTTCACTGTAAGGTCTACACCTGTTGTATTCGGCGCATGTGACAAATACAATTTGATTTGATTTGATTTGTATTGTCTGGCTTTCCCCAGCAATTTCTCACACTCCTGCTGAATCTCTAGGGGGATTCATTTTTGAGTGAATTATATCAAAATAGCTTTGTCTGCATGTGCTGCTGTGTGTATTTCCATATCTCCTGTAGAAATAATAGGGTGGGAAACATTGCCATGAATCTCAATCTGCAGACGAAGCCAGGGAGACTCAATGTTTAGGTTATGTCAGTGACATGTTAGCCAGGTTACACATATTTCCTCTACATTCTATATGTAATTCTCAACTCAACCTCCTACATATGGCAGGAGGTGCCCTATCTGCAGTCAACAGGTTTATGGCGTGTCGTGCCATAATGCTATTCTCTGTTACTCATTGGCAACATATAAAGTAACTGTATGGTTGAGGGAAAAACAAGTTGATGGCCTCCGAGAATAGAAATAGTCTCCCCTCCTCCTCGCCTTTCCTCTCCTTTCCCCTCCTCTGCTTTGCTCTCCTCTCCTCTCTTCTTCTCTACTCCCCTCCCTCCTACTTTTACCCCACACCTGAACCTGTCAGCTCTGTGAGTGAAGATTTTCCACCGGCTCTCCAACATCTCACTCCAGACCCTGCTTGTCAGAGAGAGAGCTAGAGGAAAGGAGAGAGAAAGAGAGACAGAGAGACAGAGACAGTGGGGCAGGGTGGAAAGAGAGAAGGAGAGAGAGGCAGTGAGAAGGGGATAAATAAATCACTCTGAGAATACACCTCTTAGATAATCTTCTAAAATGCCAAGGTGAGATGTTCCTCTGCCTCCCCCTCATTATGGCATCTTCACCCTGCACCCAGCTACAGCACACTACAGCAGCCCTCATGTTAACATTAAGATGGCTGGGAATAAGGGGGGGGGGGAGAAGGGGAGAGAGGGAGAGGGGTGAGAGAGCGAGAGAGGGGGGGGGGGAGAGAGGGGGAGAGAGTGAGAGAGAGAGAGAGAGAGAGAGGGGGGGGGGGGGGGAGAGAAGGAGAGGGAGAGAGAGAGAAGGGGGGAGAGAGAAGGAGAGAGGAGAGAGAGAGAGAGAGAGAGAGAGAGAGAGAGCCTCTCGTTATGCACACAGTGTCTGCACGTTGCACCGCATCTGTTAGACTTTTCTTCCCTCTCTCCACTCACCCTCCCCTCTCAGCTCTTTTTAAAATATTTTATTCATAGCTTAGCAGGTGATGAAAAATGTATGCCCTGAGTCTGGCATTGAAATAAATGCAAAATGAAAACAGAAGTAGTTTATACTGACAGTCTGAATATCTCTATCTGGAACAAGGTTGTGCAGTGCAAATCAGGGAGGCATTGAGCTAGCGTACGTTGGATCACTCTGTCTGTGGTGTAAATGATGCTACTCACTAGCGTCTTGTGAAGCTGGCAGATTAGTGGGTTTTTGTCTCTGGTTCGCTCCTCCTGTCATCCAGGGGAGTAATGTTGGCATTTTCTCAGGCATCCCCCACTAACACACACTAACGTACGCACACACACCTCAGGGGGGGGTGGTGTGTGTCTCTTTGTTAACAACAGCTGGTGCGCAATCTCTAATATCAAGGAAGTCTCGAGGTTCTGCTCGCCTGAGTTAGAATACCTCATGATAAGCTGTAGACCATACTATTTACCAAGAGAGTTTTCATCTATATTTTTCATAGCTGTCTACTTACCGCCACAAAACGATGCTGGTACTAAGACCGCACTTAATGAGCTGTATAGGGCCATAAGCAAACAAGAACATTATCACCCAGAGGCGGCGCTCCTAGTGGCCAGTGATATTAAAGCAGGAAAACTGAAATCCGTCTTACCTCATTTCTACCCGCATGTCACCTGTGCAACTAGAGACGAATAAACTCTAGATCACCTTTACTCCACACACAGAGACATCATACAAAGCTCTCCCTCACCCTCCATTTGGTAAATCTGACCATAACTCTATCCTCCTGATTCCTGCTTACAAGCAAAAACTCAAACAGGAAGTACCAGTGATGCGCTCAATACGGAAGTGGTCAAATGAAGCGGATGCTAAGCTAAATGACTTTATAGCTAGCACAGACTGGAATATGTTCCGGGATTCATTCGATGGCATTGAGGAGTTTACCACATCAGTCACCGGCTTCATTAATAAGTGCATCGACGACGTCGTCCACACAGTGACCCTACATACATATCCCAACCAGAAGCCATGGATTACAGAAAACATCCTCACTGAGATAAAGAGCTGCCGCTTTCAAGGAGCGGACACTAATCTGGACACTTATAAGAAATCCCGCTATGCCCTCCGACGAACCATCAAACAGGCAAAGCGTCAATACAGGACTAAGATCGAATCCTACTACACTGGCTCTGATGCTCGTCGGATGTGGCAGGGCTTGCAAACTATCACGGATTAAAAAGGGAAACCCAGCCGTAAACTGCCCAGTGATGCAAGCCTACCAGACGAGCTAAATGCCTTCTATGCTCACTTCGAGGCTAGCAATACTGAACCATGCATGAGAGCACCAGCTGTTCCAGATGATTGTGTGATCACGTTCTCCGTAGCCGATGTTAGTAAGACCTTTAAACAGGTTAACATTCACAAGGCTGCAGGGCCAGACAGATTACCAGGACGGGTACTCAGAGCATGAGCTGACCAGCTGGCAAGTGTCTTTACTGACATTTTCAACATCTCCTTGACCCAATCTGTAATACCTACATGTTTCAAGCAGACCACCTCTTCATTGTCTACACCTCAGCATTCAACACCATAGTGCCCTCCAAGCTCATCACAAAGCTAAGGACCCTGGGACTGAACACCTCCCTCTGCAGCTGGATCCTGGACATCCTGATGGGCCACCCTCAGGTGGTGAGGGTAGGCAACAACACATCTGCCACGCTGACCCTCATCACGGGGGCCCCTCAGGGATGCGTGTTTAGTCCCCTCCTGTACTCCCTGTTCACCCATGACTACGTGGCCGCGCACGACTCCAACACCATCGTTAAGTTTGCCGATGACATGGCGGTGGTAGGCCTGATCACCGACGACGATGATACCGCCTATAGGGAGGAGGTCAGTGATCTGGTGCCAGGAAAACAACTTCTCGCTCAACGTCAGCAAGACAAAGGAGCTGATCGTTGACTACAGGAAACGGAGGGACGAGCACTCCCCCATTCACATCGACTGGGCTGTAGTGGAGCGAGTCGAGAGTTTCAAGTTCCTGGGTGTCCACATCACTAAGTTCCAAACAAACCAATGCAGTCGTGAAGAGGGCACAACAACCCCTCTTCTCCCTCACGAGGCTGAAAATGTTTGGCATGGGCCCTCAGATTCTCAAAAACGTATACAGATGCATCATTGAGAGCATCTTCACTGTCTGCATCACCACTTGGTATGGCAACTGCTTGTCATCCGACCGTAAGGCGCTACAGAGTGTGGTGCGGACAGCCCAGTACATCACTGGGGCCAAGCTCCATGCCTTCCAGGACCTCTATACCAGGTGGTGTCAGAGGAAGGCCCTAAACATTTACCGACTCCAGCCACCCAAGTCATAGACTGTTCTCTCTGCTACCGCACGGCAAGCGGTACCGGAGTGCCAAGTCTGGGACCAAAAGGCTCCTGAACAGCTTCTACCCCCAAGCCATAAGACTACTGAACAGTTAATCAAATGGCTACCCTGACTATTTGCATTGACCCCCTTTTTGTTTGCACTGACTCTCTTGCACCGGTTCTATGCACACTGACTGGACTCTACCCACACACTCTACACTCACTCCAACACTCACACACATGTGCGCACACACACACACACACACACACACACACACTACATATGCTCACACACACAAAACACACACACACAGACATGCATATTGACGCCAAACACACACACACACACACACACACACACACACACACACACACACACACACACATAGACACACTTTCACACTCTCACACTCTTTTCATACGCTGCTACTACTCTGTTTATTATATATCCTGATTGCCTAGTCACTTTTATCCCTACCCACATGTATTGTATTACCTTAATTACCTCAGCTACCTCGTAACCATGCACATTGACTCGGTATATAGGCTCGTTATTGTTATTTTATTGTGTTACTATTCCCTTACTATTACATTGAGCATATTTGTTTTACTTTTTAACTCTGCATTGTTGGGAAAAAGCTCATAAGTAAAGTCTGTACCTGTTGTATTCGGAGCATGTGACATACAATTTTATATGATTTTATTTGTGGGTAGCATATTGAGGTGTGTGACTAGTGCTATTTTTGTTGTTTATGGGGGCTGTGTGTGTGTGTGTGTGTGTGTGTGTGTGTGTGTGTGTGTGTGTGTGTGTGTGTGTGTGTGTGTGTGTGGTATCAAGACTGGAGACACACAGACACACACACGCACGTGTGCATGCACACACACACACACACACACACACACACACACACTCACTCACAAGCATGCATGCACACACACATGAACAAACATACACACACACTTACAGAATAACCCTGTGGGCTGTAAGAGAAACTCCTAGTCAATACATTGTGTGTCCAATGTTACATTTATTATTGCATAGATGTCCCCAAATCTCTTTTTTCAAGTGTGTGTATGTGTGTGTGTGTTAGGAGAGTGAGCAGAGCAGAGTAGAGGCGTCCTTTCAGCTGTAATGATGCCGTGTAGTCTGTGCTGGGAGCATAAAGCACAGCCTTGCCTGGGCTATGGATCTAAGTACTGATGCACTAAGACAGCCTGGAGGAGGAGGAGGAGGAGGAGGAGGAGGAGGAGGAGGAGGAGGAGGAGGAGGAAGAAGAAGAAGAGAAGAAGAAGAAGAAGAAGAAGAAGAAGAAGAAGAAGAAGAAGAAGAAGAAGAAGAAGAAGAAGAAGAAGAAGAAGAAGAAGAAGAAGAAGAAGAAGAAGAAGAAGAAGAAGAAGAAGGAAGAAGAAGAAGAAGAAGAAGAAGAAGAAGAAGAAGAAGAAGAAGAAGAAGAAGAGAGTGAGGGGGTGGAGAGAGAGAGAGAGAGAGAGACCTTATTAGTCGAAGTGTATGCGTGGAGCATGGTACAGTATGCTTGTGTATACTAAGTGGTGTGTGTTATTGCTGTGTGTATATACTGTACAACTATGTTTCCATATATGTGTGTGGTTAAGTGTAAACTTGCTTGTGTATAGTATAGATGAGTGAGCAAAGCAAAGAGCCCTGGCCCCATTCCATCCCAGTATTTTCAATCTGGACTTAGAGTTTGATTGAAGCAGCTCTTGTTTAGTGAGGCCCTGTTCCCTAGCGGGCTCAGTATCAAGGCCCCCTCTTTTTACTACATAAAAGGGGGGAGGGGGTGCCCCCTATCCCATTGCCAGCTCCTGTCCCTGCGCCAGCCTCCCGCGCCAGTCTGTGGCAGAGCAGAGCAGCGTTGTGTGGCGAGGATGGGTCGCCCAGCAATTAAATAAAGATGTCTAATTGGCTGATCCATATTAGGGTCAGCAGCTGAGCAGAGAAGAAAAGCTTGCCGAGGCTTGCCTCACACAGTTCCTGAACCAAATTCAATTATTAATGGACTGATTGCTTGAGTGGAGCTTCGCTGGATTCTGAACTGCCACACTGAATAAAATAAAACCACTGCTTTACATTTTCATTATACCAAAGCGTGTTTTAAATTGCAAATGCGCCTTGGAACCCACCACCAACCCCTCCTTCTTTCCTCCCTCACTACGCCCCCCCCCCCCCCCCCCCCCCTCCCTCCCCTTACAGCAACCCCAACACACACACCCAACCCCCCCACTAGCTTAGTTACACACACACACATTGAAGAATGCACACACAATCATGCATACAAACACACATGCTCTCTCTCTCTCTCTCTCTTTCTCTCTCTTGTCTCTTGACTCTTGTGGCCTCCCTGTATGGCCACCATTAAGCAGTCTTATTAAAGAGGGATAGAAAGTGAAGCGGCTGTTTGTGTGTGAGGGTTCTCTGCATGAGGAAGTGCTTCTGGGCCAGGGAGGTTTCTCTGCTGATTTGCAATCAGGTCAACAGACATCAGAGCCGCATACACCACTGTCACCACCCGCCAGACCTCTCTCTCTCTCTCTCTCTCTCTCTCTCTCTCTCTCTCTCTCTCTCTCTCTCTCTCCCCCTCCCCCTCTCTCTCTCTCTCTCTCTCTCTCTCTCTCTCGCCGTCCCATCTTCTCCTGTATATTGCTGTCTCTTTTCCTCTCTCTCCCTCCCTTGTGTCCTTGTGCCAGTAAAAGAGTACATACTGTCAAAGTTGGATGTCTCAATGATCTCCTCTTGAATGTTAAGGATATCTACCCTCCTCTCTCTTCCCTCCTTCTCGCCTCTCTACTCTCCCCTCTCCCTGTGTCTCCATCTCCCTCTGTCTCACTCTCTGCTATGTCTGTCCGTCCGTCTTTCAGTCTGTCTTTCTGTCTGTGAAATAACAGGCTTCACAACGAAGAGCTCTGAACCGGTCTGTGCAGCGAGTGAGCATTGAGTACTGCAAAACAACTATTGTGTTTTGTTCACCTTCCTATGCTGCATAACTACATGTACTGTATATTCAAATGATAGATTGAAATGCCTCTTTCTTCTGTCGTTTTCACAACACAGAGTACTTCTGATTCCTCTCTCTCTTCCTCACCCCCTCTCTCTCTCTGTCTCTCTCTGTCTCCCTTCTCTCTCTATCCTCTCTCTCTTATGGAAATGACATGAGAGAGAAGCAGCGTATTATAGGCTGACCACTTAGGGCACTCTGCACCAGTGCCTGACTTTGAACTGAGCTCCGGGGCGCCTGCCCGCCTGTATCACCTTGGTTACATGGCGGATTAAAAAAGAAAAAGTGGGCAGAGACGTGCTGTAACTGACAAATGACTTAATGACGTGAACTGTAGGAGCACTGAGACTGCACTAACAAGGGCTGCTGCCTTATATGATTAGGGAGGGATGGACTAGTATGTGTGTGTGTTTGCGTGCGCTTAAATTCTACTGTATCAATTACCCACTCAAATGTCTTTGTTATACACACACACACACACTATGTATTCTTACCCACATGCCTATTTAAAGTCTTAGTAGTCATCTCAGCTGTTCCACATCCCTTCCCTAAGGGTAGAACATCTCTGCATCCATGCATGCCAACACCCACTGTATACACATGTAGAGTCACACTAGTCACCACAACTAATAACCTCATAGGACCGCAGCTGCTCCCACTGTGTGTGTGTGTGTGTGTGTGTGTGTGTGTGTGTGTTTATGTCCGTTTGTGCTTGTGTCCGTACGTCTCTCTCTCTCTCTCTCTCTCTCTCTCTCTCTCTCTCTCTGTGTGTGTGTGTGGATCAGGCATGGGGTAGAGAGGTTCCTGTTTATGCGTTTGTGTCTACCCCCTCCCCCTTTTCAGGAACAAGTCTGGACCAGATGTCCTGTTAACAATCCCCCCCTCATTCCTCCGCATTATCTCTCCATCTCCCTCTTTTAATTAACCCCATCAGCCTGTTAAGCTGTACTGGGATCACCTTTCCTGCATGGTCATTTCTCTAACGTTTAGGAACGCGTGATTGTCACACCCTACACACTTCCTAACTACCATCTTGTTTTCACACATAAAGGTTGTAAAAGTAGTGCACTACTTTTCACTAGGGCCCATAGAACTCTAATCAAAAGTAGTGCACACCATAGAGAATAGGGTGCTATTTGGGACAGTATTTAGCATGGCGGATATGAATACTGCTCCATGGCTATTAGCATTAAGCTAGGCAAATGCCACAGTGATGCCATGGTCATGGATGCATTAACAATGGGGGCAAGAGACATAAATTAAAAACACTTAACGGATTGTGTGACACAGAGTTAGGGTATTTAATGAGTTAATGTCATAGTTGAACTGTTTGTCAGAAAATTGGAGCTCTCTCTAACATTATACTGTAGCATGTAGTGTTTCACTGTGAGAACATTTCACTGTTTTCATGATGTTTGTGATTGATAGTTAGACAAGCCTCGGCGGTCAACTGAACTTTCTCTGCTTTTCCTGTGTATTATGCTTTTGAGCCACAGGCTACCATATATGTACAGAGCAATATATTAATTTGTATTATTGAACATCAACATACTATAGCCATCATTTAAACCAATGCAATAGCCTTTTAAATGCTATTTCCCAGACGTTCTCAGAGACCACATTTGCTGTTAATGCTATGAATGTCGACTTAAGCAGAAATCATTTTTACAAGTCAATCGCAGCACAAGTCTATTATTTGCATTTGTTTGAATCCCGGCCTGTGTTTCTCACATGATCATATGTTCTCTACCACCTCTAGAGTCTAGAATACACAGACCAGTTCAAGTGATCACAGCCAATCTCTTCCATATCTCTCATCTCATCCAAACAGATTCTCTAGAACAGGGGTATTCAACTCTTACCCTACGAGGTCCGGACTTCTGCTGGTTTTCTGTTCTACCTGATAATGAATTGCACCCAGCTGGTGTCTCAGGTCTAAATCAGTCCCTGATTAGAGGGGAAGAATGAAAAAGAGCAGTGGAACTGGCTTTGAGATCCAAATTTGAATTAAATTGCTCTCTACTGTAAGGAGACATCTTATCCCAGTCATAAAATAATATTTTGTAGGAACCACAAGGGAATCTGTCATTGCAGAATTGACAACAAGATGGCAGTCTACACTAAGATAAGTCCCTAGAGGCTTGGCTCTGAGAGGACACCTTTACCCAGGGGGAGGGTGGGGGGGAGGGAGGGAGTGGTGTGAAGTACTTAAGTAAAATACTTTAAAGTACTACTTAAGTAGTTTTTGAGGGTATCTGTACTTTACTTTACTATTAATATTTTTTGACAACTTTTACTTTTAGTTCACTACATTCCTAAAGAAAATAATGTACTTTTTACTCCATGCATTTTCACTGACACCCAAAAGTACTCATTACATTTTGAATGCTTAGCAGGACAGGAAATGGTCCAATTCATGCACTTATCAAGAGAACATCCCTGGTCATCCCTACTGCCTCTGATCTGGCGGACTCACTAAACACGTGTGCTTCGTTTGTAAATAAAAAAAAAAAAAAAAAAATTGTCCCGTCTCGTTTGCTTAATATAAGGAATTTGAAATGATTTATACTTGTACTTTTACTTTGATACTTAAGTATATTTAGAACCAAATACCTTTAGACTTTTACTCAAGTAGTATTTTACTGGGTGACTTTCTATTAAGGCACCTTTACTTTTACTCAAGTATGACAAATGGGTACTTTTTCCACCACTGGAGGGGGAGAGGGAGAGACGACGTTAATCAGGTCAATTTTTTTCTATATTCTCACTGTTTGTGTCTCTAATGGAGATGTTACAAACCTGTGTGTGTGCGTGCATACCTGCCTGCGTGCGTGCGTGCGCACCTGTGCTTTTATCTGTGCGTGTGTGTGTTTGTCTGAATGTCTCTACTCTAAACTGTGTCCAGGTAGTTGTGTGTGAAGTGCTCTGCTGATTGGAATGTGATCACTTGCAGCCCTGCCTACAGCCATCTGCAACAGCTGGCCCTCACACACACACTCACACATGCACGGACGCACAGACGCACGCACACACACATGCACACACACACATTCACACACACACACACACGCACACACGCAGCATTCACACATGCACACACACACACACGCACACACACACACACACACACACACATGCAGCATTCACACATGCACACACACACACATGCACACACACACCTCAGTCCCAACCCTCCCCTACAGTGTACACTTCTGGGTTGCCACTCTACACTCTTAGAAAGAAGGGTTCCAAAAAGGTTATTTGTCTGTCCCCATAGGAGAACCCTTTTTGTTTTCAGGTTGAACCCTTTTGGGTTCCATGTAGAACCCTCTGTGGGTTCCATGTAGAACCCTCTGTGGAAAGGGTTCTACATGGAACCCAAATGGGTTTTACCTGGAACCAAAAGGGTTCTACCTGGAACCAATAAGGGTTCTTCAAAGGGTTCTCCTATGGGGACAGCCGAAGAACCCTTTTAGGTTCTAGATAGCACCTTGTTTTCTAAGAGTGTAGTGTGATGTAGCTGTCATAGACAGAGCGTATGGTTCCAAATCCTCTACCCCACAACCCTTAGAAGTAGGTTGCCTCTGATGCACCGTGTTGAATTGGTCTTAATTGTGTTGCCTAATAAGGCCATTCAGATTATAGTGAGATCTATTTTTAGGTAACTGTTAACTGTCAAGATTGCTTGTTCAATAGTGACTGATTTGAAATGGCTGACAGTGTGATTGCTTTTACAGACTGTAAAATGTATGTGAAAGTATTTTCCTTGTTAGTATTTGATGTATTACTTTACTTATATAATATCATGTTTATTTTCTTCTATTCCTGATATGTGTGCATTGAAATGGCTGAGAGTAGATAGAATCAATGACTGAGCCATTTGTCTATTATGATTTATGTTGGAATTATTTGCAAGGAAAGCATAAACATTTCTCCCGAAGTATTGATGGTTCTGGTTTACCCAGATTCATATACTGTAGCACATTGTCTGGCATATTGGACATTTACTGTATGTCAAGAATTTCACCCCAAAATATACAAAGCCCTGCTCCTAGTGTTACAGTTTGTGTTACAGTTCCCTAGTATCAAAATGTTTATTCCCTCATGCTCAAAGAATGCTGCTTTCCTAAAGACCTTAAACCAAATGATTGCCAAATATGTCATGTCTTCAGAAATTTTATTTTTATTTTGTTTCACATCTATATATATACAGTATTATATTATTATGTGTTATTAGTGTGTGTGTGTGCGTGCGTGTGTGTGTGCGTTCATGTGCGTGCGTGTATTTGCATGTACAGTATATGTGCGTACATCTCACTGTGTCTGTGTGACTGTGTGTATAGGCGGTCGAGCCATTCCAATTTGTTTGATTGTGAGATAAATAAATAATGTACTCCTTTGAGTAGGCAGTGAGTGTTTAAGGGCTGATTTAGCTATTGCCAAGGCCATTATTGCACTTCTCCACTATTTAACACTGATCACTGTAATTAGGATCAGCTGTAACAGCAGAGTTTATCAAGTTCCATCCACTCCGATGAAATATGAGCCTTTTGTTAGCAGGAATTAATATTCTATCACCTCTCTTCCTACAACATGCTGCCACTGTTACTAGAGTTGAGGAAAACACATAACTATCACTTTCTGTCTTCTAATCCTTTGTTCTTTACCTCATTTATCCTGGCATATAGAATTGATAACCATAGCAGATGAACTCATATTCTATTTGTTATTTAATGGTACAGACGCTGCAATTTTGGGGGGGGGGGGGGGGGGGGGGGGGAGTAAATCAAATGAAATGATGGATGAATCCTTTGCTAATTTCTTAAATCCTTTCCTCAATCTAGTTCTCTCTTGAATCACACAACATGACTGACAGCCCATAGCCTGGGGTAAGAGCAGCCTGATCTCAGAACAAAACGTATTATATTTGATTAAAATTCATGCAACTCCATTTAGTATGATACAGTATGTTACTTTATGCTAGGATACATTGCTAGAATAGACTCAACATAGTAAACGTAAATCAGTATGATATGTTACGTTTGATATAGTTACATAAGACAGTAGGTTACCTGAGGCAAAAACATATAATGCGAAAGTCTAGCAACCCAAAGGTTGAGTGTTTGAATATCATCATGGACAACTTTAGCATTTTAGCTACTTAGCAACTTTGGAACTACTTACACATTTTTTGCTACTGAGCATGTAAGATAACCCTTTCCTTTACCTTAACCCTTGAACCTAACTCCTAACCTTAACCCTAACCTGAACCCCTAACCCTAACCTCACATATGTATCTGTACCGCACGGCAAGTGGTACTGATACACCAAGTCTGGAACCAACATGACCCTGAACAGCTTCTACCCCCAAGCCATAATACAGCTAAATAGTTAGTTGTAAATAGTTAGCTATTGGTTAAGTATTTAATTATCTGCATTGACCCTTTTTGGACTAACTATTTTGACTCATCACATATGCTGCTGCTACTGTTTAATATATGTGCTGTTGCCTAGTCACTTTATCCCTACCTGTATGTACATATCTACCTCAATTACCTCGTACACACATCGACTTGGTACTGATACCCCGTGTATATAGCCAAGTTGTCGTTACTCGTTGTGAATTTATTATTTGTGTTATTATTTTTCTATTATTTCTCTTTTTTTCTCTCTGCATTGTAAGGAAGGGCCCGTAAGTTAGCATTTCACTGTTAGTTTACACCTATTGTTTACAAAGCATGTGACAAATAACATTTGATTGGAATAATTTGATATAGGTGGTGGGCCGAATCCTTAAAACGTGAAGTCGATCGATCCCCGTCAAGGGAGGAGCAGATTTTTTGTATATGACAGTAAAACATTCTTTTGATGGCTATAAAATTTGATGACGCCTTCAATTCTTGCACATTTTCTCATAAAAAGCATATTTCAACACTCAGCCACTCAGGCAAATTTGCCGAACTACTAAACTTGGAACCAATCAAAACTCCCGTACATACCCCTAGTGAGAATGGCAGCCAATGGCACAGCCTCTTGTGAAAACGCGACCTGCTGTCTGATGAAGAGGAACAGATATAGCTAGCTAGCTCCCAGACTGAAATAAGATAAATATCTGTTTTTGAGTGCACTTGAAATATGCAGCATGCAATACGAATTGTCTTGATCATATGAAGAGGTAACTCCATTGACCATTTAGCCAATTTATTGAAAGCTAGCCAATGTTACAGACTAGCCTAGCCAGCTACTGTAACTGTAAATGTGTGTTTCATTAGCTATCTCTCTGTCAGTGAATTAAATTGTTGAATCATGTTTTGGCATGATTTATATGTCTCATTTCAAGTAACTAGCTGCAGGCTTAAAGAAACATTCAATCATATACTTTGCATAGAAATCCAAATAAAAACATGTAGATAGGAATGTGTGTGTGTGTGTCATGTATGCTAGAATGGAGGTTTAAAGATGACAGCTGCATATGCATATTAGCCAATACATATGGCATAGCCTACACATGTAGTGTACCTTGGAATACAATCTTCTTTAAAAACAGTTGTACAATGTGCTCTACAATAAGATAACCAGAGTTTGATTTCTAAACCAGATGAGTTCTCAAATAGCAGCTGCCCAATACCATGTTGGGCATGCATCATGTTGGATGCATTGGAATAGAAGGTATGGTGAGTGATAAAGAGTCGGCAGGATTATAACACAAGCAGTTGAGTAATGAATGTTTGAGTTTCGAATACTAAATGTTCAGTGAATATTAGTATATTAAGGTGGTTTAAATTATTAACTTTCCTGCTAACCTAAAAGATGACTTTGCCAAAATCTTGCCAATACATTAAATATTCTGCTAACTATGACTGAGTGTAAGACATGTTTTCCATAATGTACGTTTCATGCATATACATACGAACAAAGAACACCACCACAAATAGTGTTTCACCATTTAATGAGTATGGAGACAAATAGCAAAGGTGTATCAAGCAGTATTTGAAGTATCTAAATATAGTGTAACCTACCAATCAATGTATATCAAGTGCCGTAGAGGGCACAATCTCACAATGTTGCAGTCCAGAAATGAGAGCTTTACCATCTACGCCAAAAGCATGGGCCTCTGATGGAGACTGTAGAACTGTCATCAACGCATGCTTCAGTATTCCCCCTTCTCTCTAGGAGCATTTGTGTGCCCAGGTCTCATAGGCGTATCGAAAGTATCCCACGCTGGTCACCAATGTAGCTGACCGATGTAGAGAGAGACAAGTGCCTTAGCAGAATGCAATCTAAAGCTTTTCTGGTCCAGAGGCGATAACTCTACCATCTACAGCAAAAGCCTGGGCTCCTGAAGGGGACAATAGAATTCTACAATAGTAAAATAATATGTTTGTCACCTGTTACACTAAGTCTACATTGAATGTATTCTTCGAAATGCTTTAACAAGCACGTGTATCACTGTAGTTGGTGTTCTTTAACTCTAAAATGCACTAGACTGTGTAAGACAAAACCCACAAAGAAAACACAACAGGCAAATGCATATGTGGTCCCAATGTCTAAATAGTGACTGTAGGGCTAGTTCAAATTGCAGTAGGATGGTTCTCCTCACAGGTGAGTGAAAGCCCATGCTTGGTGGATAGTGCTTGGTTAATCTCTGGGAGCAGGACACAGGAGAGCTGAATAGATAATGTGAGACAAAAGTGAGAGACAAGAACACAGGAGAGCTGAGTAGATCATGTGAGACAAAAGTGAGAGACAAGAACACAGGAGAGCTGAGTAGATCATGTGAGACAAAAGTGAGAGACAAGAATGCATAAAATAGAAAATGCATAAGCTAGAAAATGAACATCTTGAACATCCAGTCTGAGGCAGAGTGCTATGATATCATCCTACTCCAACTATTTACAGGGATAATGTGTTATTTATTTTTGTCAGTATGAATGAAATGAGTGGGTCCTGCCTTGATGACTGTATTAGATTTACACTACTTGTCCTACAATCTTAGAAAAAAAGGTGCTATCTAGAACCTAAAAGGGGTCTTCAGCTGTCCCCATAGGAGAACCCTTTGAAGAACCTATGGGGACCCTTTGAAGATGTCCACTACTTGTCCTACACTCTTAGAAAAAAAGGTTTTACCTGGAACCAAAAAGTGTTTTACCTGGAACCAAAAAGGGTTCTCTCATTGGGATAACCAAAGAACCCTTTTGGAAACTTTTTTTGTAGTCTTAAATTATTACTCCTTGCCCCGAAATGACATGCTAGCTAGTGATTAAGCTATCTGCT
>NW_028166757.1:0-29869 GCF_964263955.1 Coregonus lavaretus
ACAGTAGCTTTCACTTCCCCACCCGCCAGTTTTAAAAAGACCCGGCGGAGCTCCATTGCTTTCTTCAATCATGCAGAGACAGGCAGCATGAAGGTCTCGTCATTGACTTTGCTGGAAAGGGGAGAAATTCTGCTTTACAATGGTATTCATATTACAGTTGACCTGGAAGTATTACGTTTTTGGGGGCGCTAAAATAAGTTTAAATGTACGGAACAGCGCGATGTACAAAAGTGCGTTAGCTACCGTTACTGCTGCTACTATTACTGAACTACTGTGCTGTATATTTAAAATATATTCATCAATATGTAGCAAACATCTGTCTCTGATCCATTCAGGATTTATGAGGAAGATACAGTATTCCTTTTAGGTATGTAAATATGTTGTTTGCTTATAGGAGAATGAGCAGTGGAAAAGACTGATGTTGAAGAGATCAGCAGGTTGCTTCATTAACATAATGCAAAGGCTTTTCAGGAATAATATCCCTCTGTCTGTGTTAACAGGGCAAAACAGAGCCTTGAAAATAATTCTAAACCTGTTAAAACAAAACATGTATTTTGCAACTACAATACTGCTTGGCCGTTAAAGGTAAAAAATTATAATATCAAAACAATTAAAGGTTGTACTTAATTATCACATTAAACTACATGTTCATATTGAAAAGATAAGACTACTTGGCCACCAGTATCTAATTAAATATTGTCATCTGACAGACAACTACTACCTGACTTGAGTTATCACTGATGCACCGAGACGACACAAAATGTAGATGATTTTCATGTGCATTTTAAAGAAGGCCCACAACCCACTGCAGGGGAGGAGAATATTAACAGTCATCTGAAATCAATCACTAGCATGGCTAACTGACTGCTCAGACCACTCGTCTGCACAAATCAATATCCTTGCTGGCCATTGTGAGGACTGACATGCTGACTAGACCGGGAGCGCACGTGCGTCCGCATGTGCCATCGCGCGCATGTTGCTTTTGTCCACCCACACAAGACGCGATCAGGACACGCAGGTTGAAATATCAAAATGAACTCTGAACCAACTATATTAATTTGGGGACAGGTCGAAAAGCATTAAACATGTATGGCAATTTAGCTAGCTAGCTTGCTGTTGCTAGCTAATTTGTCATGGGATATAAACATTTGGTTGTTATTTTACCTGAAATGCACAAGGTCCTCTACTCCGACAATTAATCCACAGATAAAATGGTAAACCGAGTTCGTTTCTCGTAATCTCTCCTCCTTCAGGCTTCTTCTTCTTCTTTGGAATTTATATGGCAGTTGGCAACCAACTTTAAGGTGCATTACCACCACCAACTGGACTGGAGTGTGGACCTCAGTTCATCTTTCAATCACCCACGTGGGTATATACTCCTAGAAACCAGATGGGAGAGGTGGGACTTGCAGCGCGACAAGCGTCACAAATAGAACCAAGTTCTATTTTAGTGCCTGGCTACGCAGACGCTCGTTGACGTGCGCGAGCAGTTTGGATGAAATGATTGAATAACGTATGTATAAATTTATTTTGCACGTGACGCGAGCGGTGTGGTCAGCATGTAAACCCCCACCATCAGCAATTCAGAGAGAAAATAAAAAAAGACTAGCAAAAAAGTTCTTAACAAGACAGAACCACACACACACACACACACACACACACACACACACACACACACACACACACACACACACACATTATACCTAAGCATAATGACAGGCATTGTGTTGATGCAAAAACGTTAACACAACTTTATTATATAAAGAGGCAAAAGGAGAAGGACAGGCCTACAGCAACAACTGAGATAGAGACTAGAGAGGGAATAGGAGAGAGAGAGATGAGAGAACAAGAGAGAGAGAGAAAGAACGAAAGAGAGAGAGAAAGAACGAGAGCTAACGAGAGAGACAGAGAGAACGAGAGAGAGAGCGAGAGAGAGAATGAGAGAGTGAGAGAAAATGAGAGAGAGAGCGAATGAGAGAGAGAGCGAACGAGAGAGAGAGCGAACGAGAGAACGAGAGAGAGAGAACGAGAGAGAGAGAGAACGAGAGAGAGAGAAAACGAGAGAGAGAGAACGAGAGAGAGAGAACAAGAAAGAGAGAGAGAGAGAACGAGAGAGAGAGAGAGAGAGAGAGAGAGAGAGAGCGAACGAGAGAGAGAGCGAACGAACGAGAGAGCGAGCGAACGAGAGAACGAGAGAGAGAGAACGAGAGAGAGAGAGAGAGAACGAGAAAGAGAGAGAGAGAGAGAGAGAGAGAGAGAGAGAGAGAACGAGAGAGCGAGAGAGAATGAGAGAGCGAGAGAGAGAGGGGGAGAGAGAGAGGGAGAGAAAGAGAGCGAATGAGAGAGAGAGAACGAGAGAGAGAACGAGAGAGAGAACGAGAGAGAGAATGAGAGAAAGAGAACGAGAGAGAGAGAACGAGAGAGAGAGAGAGAGAGAACAAGAGAACGAGAGAGAGAGAGAGAACGAGAGAGAGAGAGAGAAAACGAGAGAGAGAGAACGAGAGAGAGAGAGAGAGAGAGAGAGAGAGTGAAAGAAAAAGAGAAAGAGAGAGAACGAGAGAGATAGAGAAAGAACGAGAGCGAGAGAGAGAATGAGAGAGAGAGAATGAGAGAGAGATACAGAGCGAGAGAGAGAGAACGAGAGAGAGAGAAAGAACGAGAGCGAGAGAGAATGAGAGAGAGAGAACGAGAGAGAGAGATACAGAGCGAGAGAGAGAGAACGAGAGAGAGAATGAGAGAGAGAGAGAGAGAGAACGAGAGAGAGAAAGAGAGAAAGAGAGAGAGAGAAAGAACGAAAGAGAACGAGAGAGAGAGCGAGAGAAAAGGCTACAGAAATCCAATAGTGTAACCTCTGTTTGAGCGGCAGTAGTGACCAGTGAAGGACAGAGAAGGAAATCAATAAGAGCTGATTTGCAGAAGTGGGTGGAGATGAGAGGAGGAGAAGGCATGGAGGAAACAGAGACAGGGACCTCAAGGGAAAAGATAACACAATCGCTTTCATCAAAATGTGATCAATCCAAGGCTCCCGTATAGGACACCTGATGGCTCTCTATTTTTTATCAAACATTAAAATACATAATTAATGCAAGGTAGAGGTTAGGCTGGTGGAGGGTAAATTAGCTTTTTTTATATAGGGGTGCTTTGATTGAAACTCATTGAAGGTTGTGTGCATGTTAAGGGTGGCTGCACATGGATGAGAGAGATCTTACCTCCGGGCGACATGGATGAGAGGAGGCCGGGAGACAGTAGGCCGTGGACACTGTGGGGAAGAAGCCTGGAGCTTTCCTGCATCGCTACCCCCAGGGAACGCTTGGGTGGTCGGCCAGGCCTGGAGCTGCAGAGAGAGGGAGCGAAGGAGAAGGGGAGGGAGAGAGAGAGAAAGATCACGTCAATACACAGCTAATTATCTACTATTTAAATCTCTTTTACTTAGATCACACAGGCTCACAGTGAAAGAGCCCATTGATTGATACATTTACAATGGTTGATTTTATATTTCTCTACATAGCAAGCATGATGTGAAAATTGTATCGCATTCTTTTTCATTTAAATTGACACAAAGAGAGTGGAAATGATACATTAATGACAATACACATCTAAAAACTAAAGAAATTAAGATATTTCCATGACGATTGCTAGTCTAATTTCTATGAATTATTGTTGTGGTGGTCATATTTCGTAAAATCCCAAAATGTTATTCCTTCTTTTTCAAATAATATTTGAAGCCTCATAAGACCTTAACAATATTACTCTCCTCCTCTCATCACTCACACCAACATATGTTTGCCCCCCCATCCCACTCTGGGGGGATTAGACAGAGACGGCAGGTAGACAGAGATCCACTCCACTGATAACACAGGACACACACACAAAAAAGCTTGATAATAATCACCTCAAACACATATGCCTTGAAGTGCACAGGGGACATAGCATATTCCAGCAAGGCCATATCTGATAAGGGACCGCCAGCATGCAGGCACATTGTTTCAGGGTTTGGTGTCTGATGGTGTAAAATTAGACTGAGATTCCTTCCCCCTGGGGTCAGGAAGTGAGAAACAAGTCAAAACGTTCCTTACGTTACGCAACCCCTCACACACACATGCCCTTCCTCACTTCCCAACAGTAGACTCTTAAAGGGTGTACTAGACTGATAGGGCGCTTCTGTCGCAGAGACAGACACGTATGTGACAGGCTGAATGAAGTGGGCGACAGGAAAGAAAGGGGGGGGGGGGGGGGGGGGGGGCTTGAAAATAAAAAAGTAATGCTAATTTTAGAGCTGTATACCATCGACCAGCGTCCAGGAACACTAACTAAAAAAACGCTGTGTTGTTGCCTCTTTCTGTATTTCATTAATATTGCAGTGGCAACAAACACAAACAAGACCACAGAGCAATCAGCATACAAGTAAAAGGAGGGGGGTGTTCAATATAGGAACAAATCAGAGTAGTCTTCAGAGTCGTGGTTGGATACGAGTTGAAAAAGCATCACTAGACGCTCCAGATGCCACTACACTTGGCTGGCATGGGACTCTATTTTAAAGTACAAAAGACACAGAGAGGACTTGAACGGAGAACAGAGAGAGGACGGAAAGAAAACAAACTCGGAGAGACAAACGGAAGGCTCTTATCGGTGTTCCAAACAGAGTGTTGCCATTAGAACAAAGCCCATTCGCTGTGAAACGTCCGTCTCTCTCTCTCGTTCGCCGTGCCCCCGTCTCTCTGTTCAACACAAAGGCGTTCACTCACAAGCTGCCACAACAGTCCATTTTGATTCAGCTGTTTGTTCATTCGCCTTTAATGTCTTGTCCTTCTCTTTTCTCTGGCCAGTTTATTCTGTTTTAAGTATGATTCACCTGAACGTTCACAGGCAGAGTAGCCAAGGACTCCAGACTGGAGACTCTAGAGTTGGAGGAGTCACTCACCTCAATAGAAAATTAAGTAACTTTTTAGAAAAATGTCAGTTAAATAGTAACTTATAAATGTTGACATGGGTCAGTTACACAGCCCTGAACCTGAGGTGTTTGTCAAGGAACAGTTGATTGGCCTTCCACAGAAAATGACCCAAGATTGCCGAACGTTACTGTACTGACACAGCAAGGCAGAACTAGTGAGCTCTGCTACAGTACTCCACTGTGTGTAATATTCTCTATTGACTGGCCTGCAATTCCAATCGATGATAAACTCCATGTGACCCTCAATCTGTTACACCAGAGAGGTGGCAGCAATGATCACACTCCCTTTTGCACACACCCTCAACCCCCCACCACCCTCACCCCTTCCGTCCTCCACCCCCCAATCTCAGAACCCCTCCTGCTCCCACACTCATACCCCTCATGACTTGTTGGCTGTCTGCATGAGCTACGTTCAGAAAATGTACAGCACTCACAATTGTCACTTTACTAATCCAATTAAAAACTATGAACAGTCAAGCGTGTAAAAAGAAAAAAGGTAAAAGAGTTCTCAACATGAATCACTTTAGCAGTTGTAGTGAGCCTGGAACAGGAACCGCTCAATGAAGTTACTGTAGTGTATCAAAGTCATTCTGGCTTATTGCTCTGCACAGTCTACAGGGCCCTGTCAGCTCACCATAGCGCAGAGCCCACTGTTTTTAAACTGTGTAATTAAGCCACTTTGGAGATTCCAGGTTTTCAGTCTTTATTTATTGGATTATCTTCCATTAGAGATTTCTTTAAGAGAGGGTTTTCTGAGTACTTAATTTGAAATCCATTCATATTCAGATATCCTGTACATACTCACATACAATATTTTGTTGTGGGGGGGAGGGGGGGGGGGGGGGGGGGTGCGCTGTAATTTTAAATGTTTCTTTGTTTCTTTTCCTCCTAGAGTTATCTTGGCCCTTCACATTCTCTAGGAGTAAGCATGCACTTGAAAATAATAGAAAATGAATGGATGTGACTACATAAGCCAGCCTTACACGTAACTCCAAGTGTTGTAATTAACTTCAAATATGATATATTTATTAGGTCATCAATTACTGCTGCCAAGTTTGCCATAGAGACAATATTAGGGGTAGTAATTTGTCTAAATGCCAAGAAGTGCAGAACTTATCATTCACAACCACCTCTACAGTAAATTCACTAATGAGGGTGTTGTAATACAGTTCAGGCCTTCTGGATTTTACACAGAAAGAACTACTTCAGATATGTTATTCATATATTCTGTCTTGTAATTATGGCCTATATGAAAAACGGAGGTCCCTTCCACCTGTGTCTTCCATCACACCGGTAAATGATGATGGCATAAGCAGAACACCTGATACTGAAGATGAAACCAATTCATTGGAGAGAAGATAATTAGCTAAAATGACAATTACATTTTTCTGATGTGCTCACTGCAATACATTTCATACTTAAATAAATGACCTTTTAATCAAATTGGCCACCATTTTGCCATAGCATTACAGGGAAGTTTATATTTGTTTAAAACAAACTACACTATAATACACAGGCTACTCTACACTACTTTGTTGCGGGCCTAATAATGCATAAACCAAATGATGAGAATGTTATGTTTGGTTTGCGTCCCCCAAAAGGAGAGGCTCTTGAGAACCCATTAATAACCAGAATGTTCCGATAACGTGTGGAAACTTCCGGAGAGGAAGGGGAATTAGAAAACACTGTTGAAATCTTTTGAGCAGATTAACCAGACATTTCCTTCAACGTCTTAAATGAGAGAGGGCTTCCTTTGGAGGGTGGGTTGTTTTCCATACACAGAGCTGATTGTTGAAGCAAAGGAATGGAAGCAAAGCAATGGTCTGGAGTCACCGACTTATTATTCCCCTCTCGCACACCCGTGTCATTTCTTTTGCAGGGCGATTGTGCTCCAACTTGGCCTATTCCCTCGGGAGACTAGAACTATTTTCTTATTTGGCTCCACTTTTACTGAGTATTGTGTTCCTGCCCCCCTTTCCTAGCTGGCGGCAGGTGCTTCCTTGTATAAGCTGGTCCTGCTGACTAGCTTTACTCCGACTCCAAGAACAGGACCTGCATCAAATGTCCCAATGCAACAAAGGGCATAAATGAGATACACTGTAGATCAATAGAATTGTGCAGAGCAAGCCCCTGTCCCTCCATGTTCTGTCTAATCCTCTATGCTCTGCTTCAGCCATGGAGGTAAAAACTTGGGCTGGTATTCAATCAAACTGTGGATTGATTTCATATTCCTCTAGATGAATGATGTAATTACAAAGACAACGTTTTTGGGTCAAATACTTTCCTTACGTATTTTTGCAATGCAGTAGTTAAAGTGTTACATTTCCTAACAACGTTTACTTTTCCATATTCACAAAAATAATGCAGAAAAGCGAACTATGATTTTCGAGCCCACATGTTCCCCCTGTCCGCCATGCACTAGGAGTCAGCAACTGTAGGTGGTTGTATACTGCAGAGCATCTCACCTCACATCCAGATGCTCTCACACCGACCGTGAATACTGTACCACAAACAGCCTCATTGGTGGGCATAATGCCCATTCCTGCTGCTATGCACCTCCATGTTTGCCCTCTCTGAAGCAAAGGCACACACACACAAACACACACACACACACACACACACACACACATGCCCGTAGAGGGTTCCATCGGGCAGAAGGAACAGATGGCTGCGAAAAGTCATTCACACGTTCCCGCACATTTCACTCACCAGAAAATAAAAAACCTGTCATGCTGTCGTCCTTACCAATCACTACCCTCAACTCTCAGGCGGTATCACTGCCTCTCCCGGAGACGACTTAAAGTGGGTTACTAAGCACTATCTAGTCCAAACGAAAATGTCGCAAATGTGCCCTTGTCATTTTTCAAACAGGTTAATTAAATATTTAAAGTAATCAGATACCTGCAGGATGGGGCCTGAGCCAGAGCCTGGGTTAGCCTGGCACTCCAGGAAGACCATCCTATCATTATGAGTGATGACTCCACCCACTCTTCTCAATGACAAAGGCCAGAGAGTGGTGGCCAATATCTGTGGAGAGCTTTGGTGTGAGTGGATGGCACCATGCTGCACTAACTACTTGTGTTCACTTCACTTCAAACAAAGACATTTGTCGTACACAAAGTTTCGGAGGCTGGTAGTTGCAGTGTGAAGGGGTGGAGAACGGGCCAAACAAAAATCACATTTCTAAAATGTTAAATGGGAAACTGTTTTAACAACAACAAAACATGTACAAGTCAGGGTGCCTTTGAAGATGTTTAATTAAAATCTAATCCTGCATTCTTAAAGGCTCACATAAATTAAGCTGTCAGTCAGGAGATTTATGCATTTACATTTGCATATTGCATACAATTCATCAATTACTCATGTGTGAGAGGCCTGCATATCCCAGGGAGAGAGAGGCTGCCAGTGTGCCTGCTCAGTGAGAATGAGGGAAAGACAGTGAGAGAGGGAGAGGTGGGGTCGGCAGTACCCACTGATGCCCAGAAGAAGTCAGTCTCCATATGGCCACACACTCAACTAAAACTGCTGAAACCTCCCCATACCCATCCCACATATGGAAAAACTGATAGCTGGGCAATGCATAAAACCTGAGAAAGCAATGTGTGATTTAATGTTTATACTGTATCTAGTATTGGATTATTATTGAACAATGACCACTATCCATGACCACTATCCATGACCACTACCCATGACCACTACCCATGACCACTACCCATGACCACTACCATGATCACTACCCATGACCACTACCAATGACCACTACCAATGACCACTACCCATGACCACTACCCATGACCACTATCCACTAGAACAAACACAATGCAAACAGAATAACATGCTGCAATATAGAGCTGGTCTGTATAAACAGGCCCTAGTAACATGCTGAGATATAGAAGAGGTCTTTATAAACAGGCCCTAGTAACATGCTGAGATATAGAAGAGGTCTTTATAAACAGGCCCTAGTAACATGCTGAGATATAGAAGAGGTCTTTATAAACAGACCCTAGTAACATGCTGAGATATAGAAGAGGTCTTTATAAACAGACCCTAGTAACATGCTGCGAACATATGCTGTGTGTGTGTATGTGTGTCTACCTCAAATACCTCGTACATCTGCACATTGATCTGGTACTGGTACTTCCTGTATATAGAAAGCTCCATTCTTGTGTATTTTATTTTATTCCTTGGGTTACATTTTTTTTTTTTTACTCTGCATCGTTGGGAAGGGTTCGTAAGCAAGCATTTCATGGTAAAGTCTACACCAGTTGTATGTGCAGCAGGTAGCCTAGCGGTTAAGACCGTTGGTTCGAATCCCCAAGCTGACTTGGTGAAACATCTGTCAATGTGCTGTTGAGCAAGGCACTTAACCCTAACTGCTCCTGTAAGTTGCTCTGGATAAGAGCATCTTCTAAATGACGTAAATGTATTCGGAGCATGTGACAAACAAATGTGATTAGATTTTGTGTCAGACAGGCCTCTCTTCTATCTAGACTAGAGGGATATACACCGTACCGGCCATCTACGTGCTGTACCAGCTCTGTTCGAATACGGCCTCAAGGCAGACGTGTCAGTCAACAACACGGTTCTAGATAGCCATTCTGTCTCTACAGTTTTAGGAGTCATATAGATGGTCACCTTTTCTCTGTCCACTGAACAATAGGTTTACAGTACATATGTTTTGACATCAAAATCTAATCAACTGTGTGTATATTGCTTGTGGCTTTTGAAACCAGTTTAATTTTATCCCGCAACACCAGTGTAAAGGAAATCATCTAATGTGAGCACAGTCTCCTAAATGCTACACGTGTGGAACTAGAAATACGACATGGGCAGCAGGGTCAAGGTCACACCAAATCCATATGCTGGAGGCATGTTTTCTCTTTAATCATTTCATCAGCTATTCAATTGAATGTCTGAAGCAATTCAATATCAGTGGGATTAGAGCAGTCTATTGCACATTGTCGTATTAAGAAGATGGCCCAGCAGAGTGAGAGCTTTGGCTGTGACCAGGCCTTCTGACAGCCAATCCAACCTCAGATTTAGGCCCTAGTCCCATTATCCTGATTGGTGGTTGTCTGACACGCACACTGTGGAAGGTGATGAGAACCTGGGCTCCCAAACAAACACAAAAAGAGACAAACACAGAGCCCGTTCTCCGTCCCGACCCACCCACATCAACATGGCGATGCGTGATGTGAGCGCGGGGCAGAAGTCTCAGCCCAGGGAGGATTCCTCTACTCTATTGGAGCATCTCTTCACATTAGCCTCGTCAATAGTTAATGAGGCCTGCATATTTGATGATTATTTATCCAGTCAAAGGCAACATGGGAGACAGGTTTTACCTCAGCATTGATAGCTCCACCCCTTCCTGGTGTTATGCTGATTAGCCAAGCTGCTGACTGGGTGTGTATCGGAGAGCAAGTCAGCCACTAGACAGGCCACTAGACAGGCCACTAGACAGGCCACTAGACAGGCCACTAGGGGGAATGGGGAGTTAAGGGTTCAGGTTCCCTATGTCTCTGGTGGTGTATTGTACATGGGGGGTACCGGTGCAGAGACTTTGGGAATTCCAGGTTCATCTGTGTTCCAACGCCTCAGTTTATACCCAGAAGCATGATACGGTGCAAAGCCATAGGCCTCATGTTACAACATAGATTTAGTTCTCCGTTATTAACAGAGGGAATTCCTGCTTGGTTTTTATTAAAAAGGCTGGTGTGAAGGAGCATGAGACCATGTTCAGGAGGTGAACACACACAGTGCATTCATAGCTGAAGCTGAGAGCAGGGGCATTCTATCTGCTGAAGAGGATCCTCAGATTTCTCTAAGTGCTGCCTCCCTCCTACTGCACTCGTAGTTTTCCTGAGGCTCAGCAGTGGCACTCGTGGACTCCTGAAGGTATTGAATAAATGTAAAAAGTCTTCCCTCCTGCTGTCTCTGGGATCAGGGTGGGTAGGTGTCATCCCCCCTGAGTTGGTTTGTGGCCCATTATCTTTGTCCATCAATCAAGACAGAGAAGCCAGTCACAGATGCGTCATCTGACTGCACATCGGACCCTTTCACACCTCTGGCAGTGAAAACCACACACACACACACCTCTGGCTGTGAAAACCACACACACACACACACCTCTGGCTGTGAAAACCACACACACACACAAACACACGTACCTCTGGCTGTGAAAACCACACACACACACATGTGGAAGTGTACAGACTGAATCTGGCAAAGGGTTCGATGTGTGTTAGGTGTCACATAATAATCTGTTTTAATTATTTGAGAAAGCTTTGCATGTGTGTGTGTTCAGAGAGAGAAAGAGAGAGGGGTTAGCGCAGGGTGTAAATCCCCATTACCGAGTGGGACTGACACTCCTCAGGGGAACAGCCCGCCTTCCCTTCCCTCCTCTCCTAAACTGTGCTTGACCCTCAGCCCAGTCCTACACAGCCGCACACACTTTCATCTCATATTAAAAGCCTCCCTCAACACTTCTTTTCCAGCACACTTCCACTTTTCACCCTCCACTCCACTCTTCCCTCCACTCCACTCTTCCCTCCACTCCACTCCACTCTTCCATCCACTCTTCCCTCCACTCCACGCTTCCCTCCACTCCACTCCACGCTTCCCTCCACTCCACTCTTCCCACCACTCCACTCCACTCTTCCCTCCACTCCACTCTTCCCTCCACTCCACTCTTCCCTCCACGCTTCCCTCCACTCCACGCTTCCATCCACTACACACTTCCCTCCCCTCTTCCCTCCACTCCACTCTTCCCTCCAGTTCTCTCCACTCTTCCCTCCTCTCCACTCTTCCCTCCACTCCACTCTTCCCTCCCTCCTCTCTTCCCTCCACTCCACTCTTCCCTCCCTCCACTCTTCCCTCCCTCCACTCTTCCCTCCACTCCACCCTTCCCTCCCTCCACTTTTCCCTCCCTCCTCTCTTCCCTCCACTCCACTCTTCCCTCCCTCCACTTTTCCCTCCCTCCTCTCTTCCCTCCACTCCACTCTTCCCTCCAATCCACGCTTCCCTCCACTACACACTTCCCTCCACTACACACTTCCCTCCACTCTTCCCTCCACTTAACTTTTCCCTCCACTCCACTCTTCCCTCCACTCTTCCCTCCAGTCTTCTCTCCACTCCACTCTTCCCTCCACTCCACTCTTCCCTCCACTCCACTCTTCCCTCCACTCCACACTTCCCTCCACTACACGCTTCCCTCCACTCTTCCCTCCACTTCACTCTTCTCTCCACTCCACTCTTCCCTCCTTCCTCTCTTCCTTCCACTCCACTCTTCCCTCCACTCCACTCCACTCTTCCCTCCACTCCACTCTTCCCTCCACTCCACGCTTCCCTCCACTCCACTCTTCCCTCCACTCCACACTTCCCTCCACTACACGCTTCCCTCCACTCTTCCCTCCACTCCACTCTTCCCTCCACTCCACTCTTCCCTCCAGTCTTCTATCTACTCTTCCCTCCCTCCACTCTTCCCTCCACTCCACTTTTCCCTCCACTCCACTCTTCCCTCCCTCCTCTCTTCCCTCCCTCCTCTCTTCCCTCCCTCCTCTCTTCCCTCCACTCCACGCTTCCCTCCACTCCACGCTTCCCTCCACTCCACGCTTCCCTCCACTCCACGCTTCCCTACACTCCACTCTTCCCTCCACTCCACTCTTCCCTCCACTACACTCTTCCCTACACTCTTCCCTCCACTACACGCTTCCCTCCACTCCTCTCTTCCCTCCACACTTCCCTCCACTCCACTCTTCCCTCCACTCCACTCTTCCCTCCACTCCACTCTTCCCTCCACTCCACTCTTCCCTCCACTCCACTCTTCTCTCCAATCTTCCCTCCCTCCACTCTTCCCTCCACTCCACTCTTCCCTCCCTTCTCTCTTCCCTCCACTCCACTCTTCCCTCCCTCCACTCTTCCCTCCCCCCACTCTTCCCTCCCTCCTCTCTTCCCTCCACTCCACTCTTCCCTCCAATCCACTCTTCCCTCCACGCTTCCCTCCACTCCACGCTTCCCTCCACTACACACTTCCCTCCACTCTTCCCTCCACTCCACTCTTCCCTCCAGTCTTCTCTCCACTCTTCCCTCCACTCCACACTTCCCTCCACTACACGCTTCCCTCCACTCTTCCCTCCACTTCACTCTTCCCTCCACTCCACTCTTCCCTCCACTCTTCCCTCCCTCCACTCTTCCCTCCACTCCAATTTTCCCTCCACTCCACTCTTCCCTCCCTCCATTCTTCCCTCCATTCCACTCTTCCCTCCCTCCATTCTTCCCTCCATTCCACTCTTCCCTCCCTCCACTCTTCCCTCCCTCCACTTTTCCTTCCACTCCACTCTTCCCTCCACTCCACCCTTCCCTCCCTCCAATCTTCCCTCCACTCCACTCTTCTCTCCACTCCACTCTTCCCTCCACTCCACGCTTCCCTCCACTCCACTCTTCCCTCCACTCCACACTTCCCTCCACTACACGCTTCCCTCCACTCTTCCCTCCACTCCACTCTTCCCTCCCTCCATTCTTCCCTCCATTCCACTTTTCCCTCCCTCCACTCTTCCCTCCCTCCACTTTTCCCTCCCTCCAATCTTCCCTTCACTCCACTCTTCCCTCCACTCCACGCTTCCCTCCACTCCACGCTTCCCTCCACTCCACTCTTCCCTCCACTCCACGCTTCCCTCCCTCCATTCTTCCCTCCATTCTACTCTTCCCTCCCTCCACTCTTCCCTCCCTCCACTTTTCCCTCCACTCCACTCTTCCCTCCACTCCACCCTTCCCTCCCTCCAATCTTCCCTCCACTCCACTCTTCCCTCCACTCCACTCTTCCCTCCACTCCACGCTTCCCTACACTCCACTCTTCCCTCCACTACACTCTTCCCTCCACTCTTCCCTCCACTACACTCTTCCCTCCACTGCACACTTCCCTCCACTCCACTCTTCCCTCCTTCCTCTCTTCCTTCAACTCCACTCTTCCCTCCCTCCACTTTTCCCTCCACTCCACTCTTCCCTCCACTCCACCCTTCCCTCCCTCCAATCTTCCCTCCACTCCACTCTTCCCTCCACTCCACTCTACCCTCCACTACACTATTCCCTACACTCTTCCCTCCACTACATGCTTCCCTCCACTCCTCTCTTCCCTCCACACTTCCCTCCACTCCACTCCACTCTTCCCTCCACTCCACTCTTCCCTCCACTCCACTCTTCCCTCCACTCCACTCTTCCCTCCACTCCACTCTTCTCTCCACTCTTCCCTCCCTCCACTCTTCCCTCCACTCCACTCTTCCCTCCCTTTTCTCTTCCCTCCCTCCACTCTTCCCTCCACTCCACCCTTCCCTCCCTCCTCTCTTCCCTCCACTCCACTCTTCCCTCCAATCCACTCTCCCCTCCACGCTTCCCTCCACTCCACGCTTCCCTCCACTACACACTTCCCTCCACTCTTCCCTCCACTCCACTCTTCCCTCCAGTCTTCTCTCCACTCTTCCCTCCACTCCACTCTTCCCTCCACTCCACACTTCCCTCCACTACACGCTTCCCTCCACTCTTCCCTCCACTTCACTCTTCCCTCCACTCCACTCTTCCCTCCACTCTTCCCTCCCTCCACTCTTCCCTCCACTCCACTTTTCCCTCCACTCCACTCTTCCCTCCCTCCATTCTTCCCTCCATTCCACTCTTCCCTCCCTCCATTCTTCCCTCCATTCCACTCTTCCCTCCCTCCACTCTTCCCTCCCTCCACTTTTCCTTCCACTCCACTCTTCCCTCCACTCCACCCTTCCCTCCCTCCAATCTTCCCTCCACTCCACTCTTCTCTCCACTCCACTCTTCCCTCCACTCCACGCTTCCCTCCACTCCACTCTTCCCTCCACTCCACACTTCCCTCCACTACACGCTTCCCTCCACTCTTCCCTCCACTTCACTCTTCCCTCCACTCCACTCTTCCCTCCACTCCACTCTTCCCTCCACTCCACTCTTCCCTCCCTCCATTCTTCCCTCCATTCCACTCTTCCCTCCCTCCACTCTTCCCTCCCTCCACTTTTCCCTCCCTCCAATCTTCCCTCCACTCCACGCTTCCCTCCACTCCACGCTTCCCTCCACTCCACTCTTCCCTCCACTCCACGCTTCCCTCCCTCCATTCTTCCCTCCATTCTACTCTTCCCTCCCTCCACTCTTCCCTCCCTCCACTTTTCCCTCCACTCCACTCTTCCCTCCACTCCACCCTTCCCTCCCTCCAATCTTCCCTCCACTCCACTCTTCCCTCCACTCCACTCTTCCCTCCACTCCACGCTTCCCTACACTCCACTCTTCCCTCCACTACACTCTTCCCTCCACTCTTCCCTCCACTACACTCTTCCCTCCACTGCACACTTCCCTCCACTCCACTCTTCCCTCCTTCCTCTCTTCCTTCAACTCCACTCTTCCCTCCTTCCTCTCTTCCTTCCACTCCACTCTTCCCTCCACTCCACTCCAATCTTCCCTCCACTCCACTCTTCCCTCCACTCCACGCTTCCCTCCACTCCACTCTTCCCTCCACTCCACACTTCCCTCCACTACACGCTTCCCTCCCCTCTTCCCTCCACTCCACTCTTCCCTCCAGTCTTCTCTCCACTCTTCCCTCCCTCCACTCTTCCCTCCACTCCACTTTTCCCTCCACTCCACTCTTCCCTCCCTCCATTCTTCCCTCCCTCCATTCTTCCCTCCATTCCACTCTTCCCTCCCTCCACTTTTCCCTCCACTCCACTCTTCCCTCCACTCCACCCTTCCCTCCCTCCAATCTTCCCTCCACTCCACTCTTCCCTCCACTCCACTCTTCCCTCCACTCCACGCTTCCCTACACTCCACTCTTCCCTCCACTACACTCTTCCCTCCACTACACTCTTCCCTCCACTCCACTCTTCCCTCCACTCCACTCTTCCCTCCACTCCACTCTTCCCTCCTTCCTCTCTTCCTTCAACTCCACTCTTCCCTCCTTCCTCTCTTCCTTCCACTCCACTCTTCCCTCCACTCCACTCCACTCCACTCTTCCCTCCACTCCACTCTTCCCTCCACTCCACTCTTCCCTCCACTCCACTCTTCCCTCCACTCCACTCTTCCCTCCACTCCACTCTTCCCTCCACTCTTCCCTCCACTCCACTCTTCCCTCCACTCTTCCCTCCCTCCCCATCTCTAACCACCTCCTCTTTTCCTCTCTTTCAACATGTCTTTCTCGTCTTCTCCTTCTCTCCGTCTCTTCCTTTGAGAGTTTAGCCTGTGACACACAGCATGACAGAGATACGACACTATGTGGATACTTTATAAATAGCCCAAGGCCTGATTAACTGTATCCTGCCTTTAAGTGCCTGTTTTCAGTGTGAGCCTTGACAGGCTACATGTGGCACAGGTCCGAGGACAGTGTCAGCCCTCCCAAATGTGAGCCATACCTGTCTTTCAGCTTGGGACGGCGTGTTATCTGTGTTCCTGCCGTGGCTGGTCAGGATTTGGGTTTGAGCTCCCACACAGACACAGTCAGCATCCTGAAAGATGTTTATGATAATAGAGAAGATTGGGCCTCTAGGCTGCCACCTCTAACCATAACATTTTAAACTGAGGGGACCAACTGACCCTTGCGAGTGGACGGGACACAAATTGTCAACATTTTTTATTTAATTTTTTATTTAACCTTTATTTTTACTAGCCAAAGTCAGTTAAGAACAAATTCTTATTTACAATGACAGCCTAGCCCGGACGACGCTGGGCCAATTGTGCACCGCCCTATGGACTCCCAAATCACGCCGGTTGTGACACAGCCTGGAATCGAACCTGTCTGTAGTGACGCCTCTAGCACTGAGATGCAGTGCCTTAGACCGCTGCGCCACTCAGGAGCCCATTGTCCCTCTGAACTTAGGGGCCCCCAGTCAGATGTCCACTCATCTGTGTAAAAACCCAAGGTTGAGAAAATAAGATATATATTTTTTTAATCAACTGAAGAATAAAGCAGAATGAGGTTGACAACCGTGCACCCATCAGAAAGTCACTGCTACACTACAGTCTGTTCTCATTAGTCTGTACACCTTCCTAACCCCCCCCACCCCTCTCACACACACACACACACACACTCACTCACTCGCGCTAAACTACATCTAAATATATACTAATAGGCTTTAAATAGGTTCATATCACAGGGAAAACACTGTTTACATGTTAACCACTATCTCCCCTCTTTCTCTGCTTCTCTCTCCCTTTCCTCTTTATTCCATCTCTATCTCCCTCTCTCTTTAGTCTCAAGGTTCAGATCCCACTCAATGAAATTAGATCTGCTTCCCGTAATTCTGCCACTCAGAGCACCAAAGCTGACAGCAATCCTCTTTTTTTTTATTGCACGTCCCCTCCGCCCTCGTCTTTGTGGGAGTCGCTGGGGGGATGAAGCAGGGAGAAAAGGGATTCCATCTGACATGGAGGATTGCGAGTTTGCCTTCAGACAATGGTGGGTGCTGGCACTCTGCGGCGAGGATTAAATTCCCTGACATTATCAACCTGTCTGCTGAACAGTTTGGAGGGCGGTGGAACAGGATTCAGCAAATGGCAACAAACCCTCCGACTCTCCATGTCTCACAGAGGATTACTGTCACTCAGTGCAAAATGGAGGAGGGGGGGGGGGGGTTTGACTTTCTCTTATTTATTTAATATCCTGTGCTGTAATCTGTTTCAAAACAGCGTTGGAGGGAAAATGTCATGGGAAGATGTAAACACAGAGGGCCAGTGGCTCTTGTTCCTACAAACAGACTCAATTCCTCACTGAACACCCACAGTCCTCTCCAAGTCAGGGCCTCCTCACTGAACACCCACAGTCCTCTCCAAGTCAGGGCCTCCTCACTGAACACCCACAGTCCTCTCCAAGTCAGGGCTTCCTCACTGAACACCCACAGTCCTCTCCAAGTCAGGGCCTCCTCACTGAACACCCACAGTCCTCTCCAAGTCAGGGCTTCCTCACTGAACACCCACAGTCCTCTCCAAGTCAGGGCTTCCTCACTGAACACCCACAGTCCTCTCCAAGTCAGGGCCTCCTCACTGAACACCCACAGTCCTCTCCAAGTCAGGGCCTCCTCACTGAACACCCACAGTCCTCTCCAAGTCAGGGCCTCCTCACTGAACACCCACAGTCCTCTCCAAGTCAGGGCTTCCTCACTGAACACCCACAGTCCTCTCCAAGTCAGGGCCTCCTCACTGAACACCCACAGTCCTCTCCAAGTCAGGGCTTCCTCACTGAACACCCACAGTCCTCTCCAAGTCAGGGCTTCCTCACTGAACACCCACAGTCCTCTCCAAGTCAGGGCCTCCTCACTGAACACCCACAGTCCTCTCCAAGTCAGGGCCTCCTCACTGAACACCCACAGTCCTCTCCAAGTCAGGGCCTCCTCACTGAACACCCACAGTCCTCTCCAAGTCAGGGCTTCCTCACTGAACACCCACAGTCCTCTCCAAGTCAGGGCCTCCTCACTGAACACCCACAGTCCTCTCCAAGTCAGGGCCTCCTCACTGAACACCCACAGTCCTCTCCAAGTCAGGGCCTCCTCACTGAACACCCACAGTCCTCTCCAAGTCAGGGCCTCCTCACTGAACACCCACAGTCCTCTCCAAGTCAGGGCCTCCTCACTGAACACCCACAGTCCTCTCCAAGTCAGGGCCTCCTCACTGAACACCCACAGTCCTCTCCAAGTCAGGGCTTCCTCACTGAACACCCACAGTCCTCTCCAAGTCAGGGCCTCCTCACTGAACAGCCACAGTCCTCTCCAAGTCAGGGCCTCCTCACTGAACAGCCACAGTCCTCTCCAAGTCAGGGCCTCCTCACTGAACAGCCACAGTCCTCTCCAAGTCAGGGCCTCCTCACTGAACAGCCACAGTCCTCTCCAAGTCACGGCTTCCTCACTGAACATCCACAGTCCTCTCCAAGTCAGGGCCTCCTCACTGAACATCCACAGTCCTCTCCAAGTCAGGGCTTCCTCACTGAACAGCCACAGTCCTCTCCAAGTCAGGGCTTCCAACAAATGTGCATTATCTTTTTATTCTAGATAATAAGTCTGAAGTTCCCATGAGAAAATATCTCAGTAAGAGTGTGGATTTTTTTTCAGTGTGGTCTGCTCTGCGCGGGGAGCATGTTCTGCAACCGGATGAATAGCAACTGTTTATGCAAGACATGAAAACCAAGCTGTTTAAATAAAACAACAAGTAGACTTGTAAGTGAAGACAGTGTGTTAGGATTTCAAACTACAGCTGAACTCTAGGGACAAGGTCCCTAGAAGAGTCAGATATCTGTAGTCTGAATGCTGACAGGCTTTGATCTCCAGAGCGTGTAGTGTGTGAAACCACCCCAACCTGGGGCCTCACCTGCACCAAGCCCCACCATACCCTACCCTCCCTCCCTCACCTCCGCATCCCTCCCATCCTGCCCACCGCCTGGCCCACCTGTTGAAACAATGAGTCTGACAGATTAGCCAATACACAGAACTGAAACAGAGATACCATTCCCGGTATGACGGGGGGAAACACTTCACCGACCAAGGGTGACAGATTACTGCACCTCCCTCACCCCCACCCTGTCCCTCTCCACATCTCACTCCCCTCACCCCCACCCCTGTACCTCGCCACGCCTCACCCCCATCACCCCCACCCCTGTCCCTCTCCACACCTCACCCCCACCCCTGCCCCTCTTCATGCCTCACCCCCCTCACCTGCACTCCTCGCCACGCCTCACCCCACCACTGTCCCTCTCCACGGCTCACCACCACCCCTGTCCCTCTCCACGCCTCCCCCCTCACCTGTCCCCTCTCCACCCCCACCCCTGTCCCTCTCTACGCCTCACCCCCACCCTTGTCCCGCTACACGCATCACCCCCCCTCCTGTCCACGCCTCGTGTGCTGGTGGCAACCCTGTCATGAATTTGCCAGATTAGAGTGGAATTAGAAGGTGGAATATCTGATGCACTACGACCTGGAGAGCACAAGCCAGGGACCATGGGGCAGGATTTGGCACTGTTTACAAGGCAGGAGGTCAAGGGTTAGGGGTTGAGGGGATTAAAACTAATTTGCCCGATTGACACCACTAGTTAAGTTATTGAGTTATTCAAACGCCGCTGCTCCTGCGTTTTGCAATTCCAAGAATAGACACTTCACACGCACAAATGTGCATTCAGGCGTTAGCTAAATACCTAAATTAATCCACTACCCCATATTTGGAATTGTAATGCATTTGCGAGGTCTCAGGGTCACTTTGACCCCATACTGTTTAAAACAAATTGCAACAGCCTGAGTTGATTAAATGCTTTTGATTCATCTAGCAGCTTACACACAATTTTGAAACGTACTGGGATTATTATTATTTTTTTGCATCAAAGTCACATCTGCTCCCCAGAGATAAGAACTAGCAGAGGACACATGGATATATGTAGCAACAAAGATACTGACTGTACTGTACTGTACAGCTATAAAAAACTTAACCTAGCAGAGAAAATACCTATTGTGCTGAGAGTAAAACTAGCCATCTGGGTAGGTTATGTAGTGGCCACCATCATGTGCCACATGACAAAGAAGCAGGCAGGCAGAGTATAGACCGATTGTTAGAGGGGGGATGGCAGCCTGCTGATATGGCATGCTGTCAGGTAGACAGCTCATAAATCATTCATCCACAACATGGTGCTGCTGATGAGTCCTCTTCTCAGTCTTCAGGCCCATACTCATCATGCCTTTAGTATTGACTCCCATTTGCATCCATATGTTTTGGGGAAAAGCGCTATAACAACAAAGGGTAAGTTGGTGCCTGTTTCAGGAGCCACTCAGAGGCAGATTACTGAGCCCTGACTGTAACCGTTGACACGTTCTCTCTCTGCCCACTCTGGCATGTCAAACATATCTGTTTATGTGTAACATCATATCATCTCTGTTTCTATCTGTCACCATATCAGCTCTGTTTCTGTGTGTCAATATATCATCTCTGTTTCTATGTGTCACCATATCATCTCTACTATTTCTGTAAGCTACAGTTGCAATGCATGGCTATTAACAATGAGCTATGACATCTGTACTAGCATATGGTGATCCCAGACGGGATCTTATTTATAAAGTAAACATACCCTCCATGAGGAAAGAGAAATATACTGTACATTAATCTTCGTCACCCCAGAACTAAAATCTTGCGTTTACATAGTCTGTCCACAAGAGACTACTGTACGGTAAATGTACAACATTAACCCATTACATCTCACTGTGCTACATTATTCCAATTTCAAACAAAAAATGTCATTTTGAATGACCCTTGCAATATACAGTACATAGAGTTATCATTGATTCATTAATACAGCATATTACTGTGCCAATAACATTCTAGCCTTCCTCCTCAGTTTACATAAAGGTACATTCGGTAACCATGGTAATATTCATTTGATACATTTCCTGTCATTGCCTGTGCTTCCTGCGAGGCCATAAACATTCATTAGCCATGCTTGGACACTCGCTAACGTGTTTGGCTAACAGATTTAAAAGCACACGCTCCAGGAGGCATGGCCACTGGATTGTTTGTCATGGTTCACAAGTCACACAATCAAGTCAATTACAGGCCTATGATGTGGTGGCTTAAATTGGAGATGTGTGACTGTGTGTCTCTGTGCATCTGCTAGGTATCAGTACTTAGTTACAAATTGCCCTCATGTTGTGTACAGAGTAATATTACATATTATTAATACACAACTTAGTGGGTCCCGTGCCAAGACAGGGGAACCAAAACATTAATATAATACAAATACAAATATTAGCGATGCTGTAAATAATTTAGTCAAAGCTCTCTTTAAGGCATTAGCATAAAAAATTGGTTGATATCTTCCCTATCATGTTCAATGATGAGAATAAACTGGACGCCCGTGAACAGTTGTTGTGGGGCCTTAAGTGTCTTGCTCAAGGGCACAACAGCAAGCAATGGCATCTAGGATTTGATCCTAGCAACCCTCCGGTTGCCAGCTCACTTCCCAACAGATTTTATTCCCGTCAGACCAGAGATTCGAACTGGTCACCCTCCTGTTGCTGGTTCGCCTATCTAACTGCTAGGCTAACATGAAGAATCCTAATATAGATGATGAACAGTATCTTTCCTTTTCAGGTCAGCTCCCATTTATTTATCTATCCCTCAATTAAGCAACACTTCCTTCTTCATAGGATACCCATTCCATGTCCTGATCCTGCATTGATCTCTCACATCAAATTTACATTTACATCATTTAGCAGACGCTCTTATCCAGAGCGACTTACAAATTGGTGCATTGAACTTGTGGCAAGTGGGACAACCACTTATTTTAATGGGGGGGTGGGGGAGGGGGGGTGGGGGTGTGGGGGGGGGGGGGGGGGGGTAGAAGGATTACTTTATACTATTCCAGGTATTCCTTAAAGAGGTAATCAAATCAAATCTTATTTGTCACATGCGCCGAATACAACAGGTGTAGACCTTACCGTGAAATGCTTACTTACAAGCGCTTAACCAACAATGCAGTTTTAAGAAAATAGAGTTAAGAAAATATTGACAAAAAAACTAAACGTTATTTTTTTTAAAGTACCACAATAAAATAACAATACCGAGGCTATATACAGGGGGTACCGGTACCGAGTCAATGTGCGGGGGTACAGGTTAGTCAAGGTAATATGTACATGTAGGTAGGGGTAAAGTGACTATGCATAGATAATAAACAGCGAGTAGCAGCAGTGTAAAAACAAAGGGGGGAGGTGTCAATGCAAATAGCCCGGGTGGCCATTTTATTAATTGTTCAGCAGTCTTAAGGCTTGAAGGTAGAAGCTGTTAAGGAGCCTTTTGGACCTAGACTTGGCACTCTGGTACCGCTTGCCGTGCGGAAGCAGACAGAACAGTCTATGACTTGGGTGACTGGAGCCTTTGACCATTTTTGGGGCTTTCCTCTGACACCGCCTAGTATATAGGTCCTGGATGGCAGGAAGCTTGGCCCCAGTGATGTACTGGGCTGTATACATTACCCTCTGTAGCGTAGGATCAGGATGCCAAATGACACATGTCAGTCAGCTGAGAGCAGATCCATTATGACATCTGGGTGGAGAGGAGGAGGAGGAGGAAGAGGAAGAGGAGAAGGGAGGAGGAAGAGGAAGATGAGGAGAAGGAAGAGGAAGATGAGGAGAAGGGAGAAGGAGGAGGAAGAGGAGGAAGAGGAAGAGAAGGGAGGAGGAGGAAGAGGAGGAGGAGGAAGAGGAAGATGAAGAGAAGGGAGGAGGAGGAGGAGGAGGAGGAGGAGGAGGAGGAGGAGGAGGAGGAGGAGGAGGAAGAGGAAGATGAAGAGAAGGGAGGAGGAGGAGGAGGAGGAGGAAGATGAGGAGAAGGGAGGAGAAGGAGGAGGAGGAGGAGGAGGAGGAGAAGGGAGGATGGAGGGAGAGTCAGAGGACAACAAGGTGAAGGTCACTGAGCTGGTCCCCAGAGAGAGAGAGAGAGACACACACACACACACAGTTTCTCCTTACAGATGTCTTCAGCATCTTTGATAGTATTAAACACAACTCCTCCTCCAGTGGGTCTGTTTGTCAGCTCTTGACACCTGCTTGTCTGAAGGGGAAGAAGAATAAATAATCAATAGTAAGCTGTAGGAGCGGATTTAGTACTATTTAAAGATCCAGCTCTTTTATTTGACGTAGGTATAAAAGTCCTCTCTCCAAGCAGTTTGCAATTAGCCTAATAGTGGCCCTTTCCCAAACAAGCATGTTCTCCAATTACAATAGCTCCGGAGCCCTAGAAAGCCAGAGAAAGGAGTGAAAAACACGGAGGAGACCCCCAAGGGCCACGAACAAGTAGCTTTGACGTGAAGACTAGCGGGTGATAGAAACTGTGCTGGAGAATCAGAGGCCTTTGTTCCGGCACGTTCATAAACAAGCATTTAACAGCCACATAAGACAACACTCAAAGACTAGTACATGTGCAAAAAACAGCTACATCTGCCACATGTCCTCATTACATCCATTCATGTGGTGTTGTGAGGAGGAGCAGCCGAGGGGTTTAAGGGAGGTCTCAGGGGCTCTTAGAGAGAGAGAGACATGTGGCTTGCTGCTGTTGCATTGTCTCCTTCTTCACCCACCCCCAATAGCACAGTGGTCTGCTCCGGCTTCACCCTCACCCAATAGCATAGTGGACTGCTCCGGCTTCACCCCCACCCAGTAGCACAGCGGTCTGCTCCGGCTTCACCCCCACCCAATAGCACAATGGTCTGCTCCGGGACCGGGCTGCTCAGTGGTGACCCCCTTTTGGCCTCCCTGTCAGCCCTCTGCCAAGGTTAAACACACTATGGCAGATCCCTCCCCTTCACACAGCTAACAGCCTAGAGACCCAGGTCCAGGCCTCCTTAACCCGCTGGATGGATTAGATAGCAGGCGGAATAGGAATCTGGTTCTATACATGTATATCGATTTTATATACATTTGATGGAAAGTTGAACATTTCTTTCTTACATAGATGAAGATATGAATGTCAAGATGATTTTCTCAAATCTGAAATCCAGGGGTGAAGACTGATTGGTCATGTATGTTCTGATTAGTTTCTTCACATGCGAGTGCTTAAATAGGGGAGGGGGGGGGGGGGGGGGGGGCTAATTCAGACCATATGCTATAGATTCCTTTACAGTCTTAAATGGACAAATGTTGAAAATGGAGCCTTTTGAAGTTCCCAAACAATGTGCAATATCAGGAAACAAGCTGGGTTGCATAGAGAAGGAATGTGAGGCATAAGGAGGAGGGGGAAGGAAAAGTCCCTTTGGGTAAACGTAACACACAATGAAAGATGAAAAAGACAGGAGACTCGTTAAAATCAGATCCCAGAGCAGTACAGAACAACCTACACTACAGTTATGAGTGTTTACATACATGAACATGTGCACATACACATTTGTAGACAGACACACACACACAAATACACGAACACACACACACAAATATACGAACACACACACAGAGAGAGGACTGCTGAGAACCTCACCTCATGGTGAGAACAGGTCTATTTTTACCGGGGCAGGAGAGTAACCTCTTTAATGACTGTCATAGGGGCATCCAGCTGAGACACAGCCAGGAGAACACAGAGATATGACAGGGCTCCCAGTGAGACACAAACACAGGAAGACAACCTATCCATTCCACATATATCATCATACTTATAAAACAACATTTAATACAGTATAGTAGATTACACACGTGTACTTAAACATTAAGGCCCGAAGGGGTGTGGTATATGGCCAATATACCACGGTTAAGGGCTGTTATTATGGACGACGCAACGCGGAGTGCCTGGATACAGCCCTTAGCTGTGGTATATTGGCCATATACCACAAACCCCGAAAGTGCCTTATTGTTATTATAAACTGGTTACCAATGCAATTAGAGCAGTACAAATATATTTTGTTGTCATACCGGTAGTATACGGTCTGATATACCAATGCTGTCAGCCAATCAGCATTCAGGGCTCGAACCACCCAGTTTATAATAGTGTATAACTACAGTAATCGGACTGCTACTGTATCTACTATTCAGTCTTAAGTTAAGGCCTTGGGAAGCTGATGAAGCTGTGAGAGAGTCACAACAGATAATCACACCTCGGAGAGAGAGTGCCATGAAAAGATCGGAAACAGTAATGTTCCAGATAGTGCTAATGCCGACTTTTAAAAACATGAATAAATCTTTTTTCATTAGCCCCGGCAACAGATCTTGGACCGCCTCTCCCTTCACCCCTCCCCTCTGCTCTGTCAACAGGAACCTTTAATGTCCACTGGAGCTGTCAGGAGGCCATTGTGAGGTGCACCGTGTGCATGCTGAGGTGCATTTGATGTGCCGAAACAATGGGGCAGAGAGATCGGGGAAGATGGAGGGAGAGGATGAAGGGGGAATGGTTTGAACGAGGGAAGGTCATGACTTTGAGAGAGAGGTGTGTGTTAACGAGGATGAGGAAAGTATTTTTTCAGCTGATACTGATACAGTCATACATTCATAGTGGTTTAAGAGGGCAAAAAGAAAGAGCCTAAACAGGGATTATTTGATGGCAAGCTACATTATAAAATGTCCTATACATTTATAATAGCAAAAAGTGAGGATCTAAAGACGTTGTTACTATGTGCTCAATGCTAAAATAGTGTAAAACTAATTGAATTCATTTAAAAAACATGGACATTTTACTGTAAATATAAATGAGATGTAGTCAGCTATAAAAAAAAAGTGGTTATTATTAGTAAGGCTTCAGCCATGTGTGTGAGGTGACTGGAGGTCATATAAAAGCATGTCTTTAATTAAAAGCTCAAATCTGGCCCCATCTCCGGGCTCTCCTTTACCATGATGGCCTCCACCCACTGAGCCCTCCCCCTACACCCGGCATATTTCCCCACGCCTGCTGCTTTGGAATACATTTGCGCATGCCAATCGATGTCCACATCTGTAGATAGCTGCGCACTGTAATGTAAATGATGCAGAATTGATGTGGTGTGGCTCTCCTGAAGCCGCCGCTGCTGTCCCCGCAAGGGCACTCCCTCACCGGCCGAACGGGGCACGCAGCAAACAGAGGAGACTGGCAATCCAATAAACGTCCCCCAACAACAACACGGGGGGGGGGGGGGGACAAACTGCAGCTTCAGCAGCACTGACTGAGCCACAGTGAAAACGTGGCCGGCCGGACCATGGCTCTCTGTCCTGACAGGATCACACGGCAGCAGCACAGGGGAGCTGCGCTCAACTATCCCTGAATACAAAGTCAGGCACAAGTAATTAGAGCACGGATGGCAAAGTCTAATTTCATAGCAATTAGCGGAATTACTTATCATTAGCTCAATCTCCTGGCATCACTCAAAAGCCTAACCCTTCTCTGAAAGAAGATCAATCAGTGACAAAGATCCTCGTATCAAGACGCCTCCGGTGAAAACTGATTCCTGAAAACCCTGTGCTTGAAAAGCTTAAGATCTTCTAAACGCCAAATTAGCAGGAAGACAGTGAGAGAGAGATACTGATAGCGGGGAAGAAATTGAGTCGTGGCCCCCATAACACTTTCTTGACTTTTTCCTGATGTTTAAAACGTAAGTTCTAACTGATTAAGGGAAGCGTCTCGGAGAGGAGAACCAGGGCTTTCTCTCAAGTCTCTAGTCTCAAGTCCCCTCCACGTGCTGACATCCTAAATATTGCTGTCCTGCCCGCTAAACTCTCAACCACTTTCATATCTGGTGCAGACAGTACAAAATAATCAATCATATGGAGGTAAACTAAATTGAAAGCAGAGAGAAGCCGGAACGAGCTCCGGAGTACTTCCATATGTAGCTACAGTAACAGTAAGAATTACTAGTACTACCCCAGTCCAGTCCAGCCCAGTCCAGCCCAGTGCAGCCCAGTACAGCCCAGTCCAGCCCAGTGCAGCCCAGTCCAGCCCAGTGAAGCCCAGCCCAGTGCAGCCCAGTCAAGCCCAGAGAAGCCCAGCCCAGCCCAGTCCAGCCCAGTGAAGCTCAGCCCAGTCCAGTCCAGCCCAGTCCAGCCCAGTGAAGCCCAGCCCAGTGCAGCCCAGTCCAGCCCAGTGAAGCCCAGTGAAGCCCGGCCCAGTGCAACGCAGTCCAGCCCAGTCCAGTCCAGCCCAGACCAGCCCAGTGAAGTCCAGTCCAGCCCAGTGAAGCCCAGACCAGTCCAGCGGGCCAGACCTAGATGTAGTGGCTGCCCAGCCCCAGTCCCCCTGGCTGTTTCTAATTACTACTATCACTCTCTCCTCTACCTCTAGCAGTGGGATATCTACAGGAAAACCATACAAATCTCTTCCTGTTTAACCTCACCCATAAAGTTATATTGAGGTTGTCTCTCTTCGTAATAGTTTCTTAGAGTTAAGAATTTAGCATTATTTTGAGTTTGCTGCTAACTGTTTCATCTGCTATTTAACTATTCTGCTAACTTTACAGTGGGGTTCTACTACTGTGGAGTGTGCGACAGAGTGTTTGGATCAGTGTACATGGTATATCTGTAAAAACACTTCAATGTGTACAGTTAAATAGTTTACAGTGTAAAAGGCTATTGATGAAAAACTGTGTCTACTATGTTCATCAGTGTTCGCAGGCTAGTAAATGGTTTCAGCACTGGTCTATGGAGTTGGAAGATTTCATATCAGAGTATTGAGTCTTGCGGTAGAAATACTGCAAAGTAATTGATAATGTCAGGTTCTATCCCTGCCCTCTTGTCCTTACCCCCCCTCCCACTCCTCCCACTCCTCCTACTCCTCCTCCTCCTCCTCTGCCCTTTGCGTTCGAAGCCACACCTGAAACAGAATAGTAATTCAATTACTATTCACCACATAAATGAGCAAGGCTTTTTTTTGTTGCATAGCCAGGGCTTATGGAAATTAGCTATTTTCTCTGACATGGAGGGTGTAATGTCACCCCACTTAAAGTCTATGTAAACAGCATTATCGCATGCGTTAGCACAGCAGTGCAACCCCTGAGTGCTAGCCGCAAGGTCAGGGTGGGCACACAGGGGAGCGAGGCCAGACAGAGAGGGAGAGGGGAGGATGTGTAGAGAAGACAAACTATATATGTTCTGCATGTGCTGAACACTGGTCTAGTACTGTGTGTGTGTGTGTGTGTGTGTGTGTGTGTTGTGTTTGTGTGGTGTGTGTGTGTGTGGGGGGGGGGGACATTTTGTTAGTCCCCAGAAGGTCAAATACTATTTCTAGGGGGTTTAGGGTTAAGGTTAGAATTAGCTGCAGTTAGTTTTAGGGTTAGGAGCTAGTTTTAGGTTTAAGGTTAAGGTTAAGTTTTTGGGTTAAGGTTAGGGTTAGGGTAAGGGTTAGATTTAGGTTTAGGGTTAGGGAAAATAGGATTTTGAATGGGACTGAATTGTGTGTCCCCACAAGGTCAGTTATACAAGACGTGTGTGAGTGTGTGTGGAGTGCTAAATGGCCTGCCTCAGACAGCTCCATAGGACCACTGGAGGACAGCTGCAGCGCTATTAACCAGGTGGAAAAGGGACTTTCTACTCACACCTGAAAACCTCTCTTTCCTTTTTCTCCTCCTGCTCTTACAACACCTCAACATGCTGATTATTATTCTCTTTTGGTATCATTTCCCAGTTAAAAAATGCCTGCCTGTTTTATCTGTGTCCAGGAGCACTTCTGTGACACAATGAAATTATTTGGAGGAACTCTGGGGGCCCTGCATACTGACAGGGTGAATAGCGGTTGAGCTCATTAGCTGCCATAGCGACCAAGAGACATGGAATAGCATTTCAGAGGGCTACACAAAAGCACCTCCAATTAAATGTCAATAATTTAACAAATCCATTGAACTTGTCTCGGGTCTTGTTTACAGGGGCTTACAAGAACACTGGAGCACCATTGTCTCATTATCTTCACAGAAGTGAGAGAGAAGGGGAAAATGAGAGAGAGAGAGAGAGAGAGAGAGAGAGAGAAGAGAGAGAGAGAGAGAGAGAGGAGAGAGAGAGAGAGAGAGAGAGAGAGAGAGAGAGAGAGAGAGAGAGAGAGAGAGAGAGAAGGGAGAGAGGGAGAGAGAGAGAGAGAGAGAGAGAGAGAGAGAGAGAAGGGAGAGAGAGAGAGAGAGAGAGAGAGAGAGAGAGAGAGAGAGAGAGAGAGAGAGAGAGAGAGAGAGAGAGAGAGAAGAGAGAGAGAGAGAGAGAGGGAAGAAGAGAGAGAGAGAGAGAGAGAAGAGAGAGAGAAAGAGTGAGAGAGAGAGAGAGAGAGAGAGAGAAAAAATTAGAGAGAGAGAGAGAGATAGAGAGAGAGGAAAATGAGAGAGAGCGATAGAAATGAGAGAGCGAGAGAGGAAGAGAGACAGAGAGAAAGGAGTGAAAGAGACAGGGGGAGAGGGAGAGAGAGAGAGAGAGAGAGAGAGAGAGTGAGAGGAGAGAGAGTGAGACGAGGATGACAAGGTTGAGCAGACAGGAG
>NW_028166756.1:0-87431 GCF_964263955.1 Coregonus lavaretus
TTTAATGAGAGATTTCAGCGTGGTTCGCTAGTTGGGCTGTATGCCTCAGACTGTGTGTGTATCAGGGAAGACTCCAGAGTATTAGGGCTGGACTCCATAACCTGAACAGATTTTAGAGTATTAGGGCTGGACTCCATAACCTGAACAGACTCCAGAGTATTAGGGCTGGACTCCATAACCTGAACAGACTCCAGAGTATTAGGGCTGGACTCCATAACCTGAACAGACTACAGAGTATTAGGGCTGGACTCCATAACCTGAACAGACTCCAGAGTATTAGGGCTGGACTCCATAACCTGAACAGACTCCAGAGTATTAGGGCTGGACTCCATGACCTGAACAGACTCCAGAGTATTAGGGCTGGACTCCATGACCTGAACAGACTCCAGAGTATTAGGGCTGGACTCCATAACCTGAACAGACTACAGAGTATTAGGGCTGGACTCCATAACCTGAACAGATTTTAGAGTATTAGGGCTGGACTCCATAACCTGAACAGACTCCAGAGTATTAGGGCTGGACTCCATAACCTGAACAGATTTTAGAGTATTAGGGCTGGACTCCATAACCTGAACAGACTCCAGACTATTAGGGCTGGACTCCATAACCTGAACAGACTCCAGAGTATTAGGGCTGGACTCCATAACCTGAACAGACCCCAGAGTATTAGGGCTGGACTCCATAACCTGAACAGACTACAGAGTATTAGGGCTGGACTCCATAACCTGAACAGACTCCAGAGTATTAGGGCTGGACTCCATAACCTGAACAGACTCCAGAGTATTAGGGCTGGACTCCATAACCTGAACAGACTCCAGAGTATTAGGGCTGGACTCCATAACCTGAACAGACTCCAGAGTATTAGGGCTGGACTCCATAACCTGAACAGATTCCAGACTATTAGGGCTGGACTCCATAACCTGAACAGACTCCAGAGTATTAGGGCTGGACTCCATAACCTGAACAGACTCCAGAGTATTAGGGCTGGACTCCATAACCTGAACAGACTCCAGAGTATTAGGGCTGGACTCCATAACCTGAACAGACTCCAGAGTATTAGGGCTGGACTCCATAACCTGAACAGACTCCAGAGTATTAGGGCTGGACTCCATAACCTGAACATATTTTAGAGTATTAGGGCTGGACTCCATAACCTGAACAGACTCCAGAGTATTAGGGCTGGACTCCATGACCTGAACAGACTCCAGAGTATTAGGGCTGGACTCCGTGACCTGAACAGACTCCAGAGTATTAGGGCTGGACTCCATAACCTGAACAGACTCCAGAGTATTAGGGCTGGACTCCATAACCTGAACAGACTCCAGAGTATTAGGGCTGGACTCCATAACCTGAACAGACTCCAGAGTATTAGGGCTGGACTCCATAACCTGAACAGATTTTAGAGTATTAGGGCTGGACTCCATAACCTGAACAGACTCCAGAGTATTAGGGCTGGACTCCATAACCTGAACAGACTCCAGAGTATTAGGGCTGGACTCCATGACCTGAACAGACTCCATAGTATTAGGGCTGGACTCCATAACCTGAACAGACTACAGAGTATTAGGGCTGGACTCCATAACCTGAACAGACTACAGAGTATTAGGGCTGGACTCCATAACCTGAACAGATTTTAGAGTATTAGGGCTGGACTCCATAACCTGAACAGACTCCAGAGTATTAGGGCTGGACTCCATAACCTGAACAGACTACAGAGTATTAGGGCTGGACTCCATAACCTGAACAGATTTTAGAGGTATTAGGGCTGGACTCCATAACCTGAACAGACTCCAGAGTATTAGGGCTGGACTCCATAACCTGAACAGACTACAGAGTATTAGGGCTGGACTCCATAACCTGAACAGATTTTAGAGTATTAGGGCTGGACTCCATAACCTGAACAGACTCCAGAGTATTAGGGCTGGACTCCATAACCTGAACAGATTTTAGAGTATTAGGGCTGGACTCCATAACCTGAACAGACTCCAGAGTATTAGGGCTAGACTCCATAACCTGAACAGACTCCAGAGTATTAGGGCTGGACTCCATAACCTGAACAGACTCCAGAGTATTAGGGCTGGACTCCATAACCTGAACAGACTCCAGAGTATTAGGGCTGGACTCCATAACCTGAACAGACTCCAGAGTATTAGGGCTGGACTCCATAACCTGAACAGATTTGAGAGTATTAGGGCTGGACTCCATAACCTGAACAGACTCCAGAGTATTAGGGCTGGACTCCATAACCTGAACAGACTCCAGAGTATTTGGGCTGGACTCCATAACCTGAACAGATTTTAGAGTATTAGGGCTGGACTCCATAACCTGAACAGACTCCAGAGTATTAGGGCTGGACTCCATAACCTGAACAGACTCCAGAGTATTAGGGCTGGACTCCATAACCTGAACAGACTACAGAGTATTATGGCTGGACTCCATAACCTGAACAGACTTCAGAGTATTAGGGCTGGACTCCATAACCTGAACAGACTCCAGAGTATTAGGGCTGGACTCCATAACCTGAACAGACTCCAGAGTATTAGGGCTGGACTCCATAACCTGAACAGACTCCAGAGTATTAGGGCTGGACTCTAACCTGAACAGACTACAGAGTATTAGGGCTGGACTCCATAACCTGAACAGACTACAGAGAAGGATGCATCCATCTTAACAGGTATCTGTATCTCCATCAGTACAGCCACATGGTCACTTCTAAAATGTATGATACGCTATGTCTCCTCCCCCTTCCTGGGCTTTGGGGGTGATAAAGAGTAGGGTGGGGTTTGGGGCGAGGAGGGTGTGTGTGTTTGTGTGTATGTGTGTGTTTGTGTTTGAAAGAGACATCTGCTAAGCCGCTAAGATCTATTTCCCTATGGCAGAAAATTCACACATACACACTCATGCACGCACAGACAGACAGACACAGACAGACCGACCGACCGACAGACAGCTGCAGGCCATAGCACTCACACAGAGATACGTGTATGTATGTATGACCTGCTTAAAACGAGAGAGAGGAAGAGAGCGATAGGGAAAGGGGGAGTGAAGATAGGGGCATACCCAGTCCAAGGAGGCGTGCCCCAGTCACTGCTTGGTGGGACATTATGTTAAGCAGGGTGACTACTGATGTGACACTCTTCTGTCTCATCTGTGTCCACAAGGTTCAGAGAATCCATCCCTCATACAACCTCCATACACACACCTCCTATCCCCCCATACAACACACCCTCCTATCCCCCATACACACACCCTCCTATCCCCCATACACACACCCTCCTATCCCCCATACACACACCCTCCTATCCCCCATACACACACCCTCCTATCCCCCATACACACACCCTCCTATCCCCCATACACACACCCTCCTATCCCCCATACACACACCCTCCTATCCCCCATACACACACCCTCCTATCCCCCATACACACACCCTCCTATCCCCCATACACACACACACACACACGCACACACACACGCACACACAAACACAGGTCTAAGGCCCTCCCTTCTGGACTGAAGAATACAGATTTGGGCTTCCCTCCTGATAGCGATCCCCTCTCTCTCTGTGGCTTCAGAAATGCTATCTTCACTGAACTGGTGAATTGATAATACTCTCCCGACACATTTTATTACAAAGGCCCAGTTTGTAAAAAGGTAATCATTTACTGTTGCTGCTATCTCTCCTGGACCATACATCTAGTGCCTTCACAGGACAAAGTTATCCTGTTGTTCTATGAGCTATTGTTTTTGTGTGTGTGTTGTTGTTGGTTTTTAGACGTCTAGTTTTAGTTTAAGGGTTTGTCAGTGCCCAAGAGATTTTGGCGAAGCATAGGAATAGTAAAAAATGCAGACTATACTTGAGTTTGTGCGTGTGCATGTGTCCGTGTGTGTGTGTGTGTTTGTCTGAGTGTGTTGTTGAAGCACAGCAATGAAAATGGCAGTGAATAGGGCCTAATCCCTGCGGGTAGCAGAATCCAAAACACCAAGTACCACAATCTCATCATTTCAATTATCATATTTATCATATTTATTCATTTTCCCCTAGCTCCAGCTTAATTCTCTCTCTCTCTCTCTCTCTCTCTCTCTCTCTCTCTCTCTCTCTCTCTCTCTCTCTCTCTCTCTCTCTCTCTCTCTCTCTCTCTCTCTCTCTCTCTCTCTCTCTCTCTCTCTCTCTCTCTCTCTCTCTCTCTCTCTCTCTCTCTCTCCCTCTCCTCTATAATCAGTTTTTTCTTCTATCTGTCTCTCCACTGGCGATGTGTGAGCCTGGCAGTCACGCTGATTGACAGCACTCAAGTAGCCTACGGAAAAGCCGCTCATATTTTGTCAGGCATGGCACTCTGTGTTGCAGGTCTTATCTGGAACCCCAATTTATTGCCTTTTCTCTGGGCAAAAGAGGTTGCCAGTCACCCAGATTGACAGCTCTCAGATTTGGAGGCTGCAGTGCAGGGATTTCCTTTCAGTTGTTATTTTTTTCCTTCTATATTTCCTCCACTGTTTGCCTCTCATTCTAGCAAACGCGCACGTACGTGCACGCACACACACACACACACACACACACTCCCATGCTCACTCGTCTTTCACCGTTTTGTTTTGCTCTGACCTTACCTGCCATTTGATTGACAAACATATATCATATATATCTATGTCTGTCCTCTCTCCAAAACGGTCAGGTTCATTTTTGAACATGTATCTTCGTTTTGGTAATAGTTGTTTTCGTCAGGGGGGGTAGAAACTAGGCGGATAATTAAAGGTGTAGGCCTGTTAGCATGTTTCTGTCTGTGTGTGTGTGTGTGTGTGTGTGTGTGTGTGCGTGCGTGTGTGTGAGCGTGCATGTGTGTGTGTGAGCGTGCATGTGTGTGTGTGAGCGTGCATGTGTGTGTGTGAGTGTGCATGTGTGTGTGTCAGCCTAGCTCTTTCTGCTAGTCTGTCTGTAAGCGCCTACAGTGCATCAAGGACTAGTGTGTGTGTGTCTGTGCGTGTCTCTCTGTGCGCCAGCGGAATGACCTCAGAATCCTGGAGGCTTATCGTAGCAGTGTTCCACATTATTGATAGCAGCAGCGATATCGACAGGCTGACGCGGGCGCCGGGGGCGGAGGATGGGAGTTTGATATGACATATTGTGCGTCTCAGCACAAGCCATAAATAATTGTGACACGTTTTTATATGCATGGGAAAGTCCTTGATTCAGGCCCCCATAAAAATAAACTTCTATTAGAGAAGGTATTTGTCAAGTGGGCGCGTGATGGATGGCGCAGCGTTTATCCCGTGGCAGGACGACGGGTTATGGATGCCTGCGGCCCCTGCTGGGGAGGAGTCGCCGCGGCAGCACTGACACCAGAGTAATTACCGCCCCTCCTGCGTTCTACACACCTGCACACGCCTCGATCCCTCTAACGCCACTATCTAACACAGTGACGACATGGCCAAAGGCCTGAAGATAAGACTGAGATATATATATATATATATATATATATATATATATATACATATACAGGAGTAGTACTACACTGACTGTACAGGGAGCCACTGTATTGTCAGCCTAGCTTAGCTTAGCTGCATAATATTATATATCATATACAGTGCATTCGGAAAGTATTCAGACCCCTTCCCTTTTTCCACATTTTGTTACGTTACAGCTTTATTCTAAAATTGATGAATTGTTTTTTTTCCCCCCTCATCAATCTACACACAATTCCTCATAATGACAAAGGTAAAACATATTTTTTTAAATTTTTGCAAATGTATTACAGAAATAGTTTATTTACATAAGTATTCAGACCCTTTGCTATGAGACTAGAAATTGAGCTCAGGTGCATCCTGTTCCCATTGATCATCCCTGAGATGTTTCTACAACTTGATTGGAGTCCACCTGTGGTAAATTCAATTGATTGGACATGATTTGGAAAGGCACACACCTGTCTATATACCCCACAGTTCACAGTGCATGTCAGAGCAAAAAGCAAGTCATTAGGTCGAAGGAATTGTCCGTGGAGCTAAGAGACAGGATTGTGTCGAGGCACAGATCTGGGGAAGGGTACAAAAACATTTATGTAGCATTGAAGGTCCCCAAGAACACAGTGGCCTCCATCGTTCTTAAATGGAAGAAGTTTGGAACCACCTAGACTCTTCCTAGAGCTGGACGCCCGGCCAAACTGAGCAATCGGGGGAGAAGGGCCTTTGTCAGGGAGGTGACCAAGAACCCGATGGTCACTCTGACAGAGCTCCAGAGTTCCTCTGTAGAGATGGGAGAACCTTCCAGAAGGACAATCATCTCTGCAGCATTCCACCAATTAGGGATTTATGGTAGAGTGGCCAGACGGAAGCCACTCCTCTGTCGTTATGGGGTATTGTGGGTAGATTGATGGGGGATAAAAAAAAAAAAAACTATTTTACGATAAGGCTGTAACATAACAAAATGTGGAAAAAGTCAAGGGGTCTGAATACTTTCCGAATGCACTGTATATGGCATTTAGCAGATGCTTTTATCCAAAGTGACTTACTGTCATGCGTGCATACATTTTACATATAGGTGGCCCCAGCGTGAATCCAACCCACAAGCCTTTGCTTTGCAAGCACCGTGCTCTACTGACTGAGCCACTACATACAAACACATGTTACAAGCCGTTATGAATATGTACCAACAACTCTTTCATACTCTTACATGCCCACACATAATGTGTAATATATTCTACGTCTTTTGACTCAATCATAATACAAATTTATACTTCTTGTATTATGTTATTGCCGTAATTTGATACATCCACATTGATAAACTTTGTCTAATGTCTCGGTATGTGATTGAGTGGCGGCAGTTCGACAGAGTGGGGTGAGGGGGTAGTGTGTTCTAGAAGCAGTCTGCCAGGCGAGGCAGAGGAGCGGTGTGGGGGTGGGGTTGAGGGAGCTGTGGGTGGATGTTCTGGGGTCAAGGGGCACTTGGTGAAGCCAGAAGCAGCCCGTCAGTGGGAGTGACACCTGTTCACCACTGCCGCACCCTCATCGCAACAGCTGGTCCGGTCCTCCACGCTCTCTCGTTTCTCCTCCTCCTCCTCATCCCCTGCTTCCCTAGAAGACAATAGGCATGTGGAGGTTTTTAGTGAGCAGCTCCAGCCCAGCTGTTTCCATGTTCATGGTGGTAATGAGGACATAAACAGAGTGGAGTGAAGGGCAGCAGATTGTGTTATGTGTTTATCTTCAGTAGTTGCACTTTTTGTTGCTGGTGTTATTGTTGGTATTAAACCTAAGTCCTTTATAAAGTCAACTGTTGTTGCTGCTTGGCAGAAACTCTAGCCTGATCGATGGGCGATGGTTCACCTTTTGGTCTCAGACATGATGGTATAACATGGTGCACTACCTAGGCCTTCCTCCGGTTGGGTAATGTGCATACCTGTTTTTTAGGTTTTATTTATTTGCACCAAAAAAAATAAGTGAAAGACAAAACAGTACAGATAAAAAAAAATGGTGTGCAGGTGAGGTTGGAAGCCCAAATGGGCTTATATGAAAACCACATCATAAAATATAAGTAAAAAATAAATTAAAAGAACATCAATCAGCTAAACAAAGCATATACATTTTAATTGTACATGATATACTCAGTATACAAGAAAAAATATGTTTGATTATGTCTGTGTGTGAGAGTTAGGCTACATGGAGGGGAATATTGGGTAGTTTGGTTAATCAGGCTGACCCCCAGTCTTCACTTAAAGTTATTCAGGGATGATGAGGTTTTGGCAATGTGAAGATAAGAATTCCAGAGTGTGGTACCTCTGTATCCGATCGAGAATTGACTATGTGAGGTGCGGAAGTGGGGAGGGTGAAGGTTATCGCGGTGTCTGTGTTATATACAGTGGGGGAAAAAAGTATTTAGTCAGCCACCAATTGTGCAAGTTCTCCCACTTAAAAAGATGAGAGAGGCCTGTAATTTTCATCATAGGTACACGTCAACTATGACAGACAAATTGAGAAAAAAATATCCAGAAAATCACATTGTAGGATTTTTAATGAATTTATTTGCAAATTATGGTGGAAAATAAGTATTTGGTCACCTACAAACAAGCAAGATTTCTGGCTCTCACAGACCTGTAACTTCTTCTTTAAGAGGCTCCTCTGTCCTCCACTCGTTACCTGTATTAATGGCACCTGTTTGAACTTGTTATCAGTATAAAAGACACCTGTCCACAACCTCAAACAGTCACACTCCAAACTCCACTATGGCCAAGACCAAAGAGCTGTCAAAGGACACCAGAAACAAAATTGTAGACCTGCACCAGGCTGGGAAGACTGAATCTGCAATAGGTAAGCAGCTTGGTTTGAAGAAATCAACTGTGGGAGCAATTATTAGGAAATGGAAGACATACAAGACCACTGATAATCTCCCTCGATCTGGGGCTCCACGCAAGATCTCAACCCGTGGGGTCAAAATTATCACAAGAACGGTGAGCAACCCAGAACCACACGGGGGGACCTAGTGAATGACCTGCAGAGAGCTGGGACCAAAGTAACAAAGCCTACCATCAGTAACACACTACGCCGCCAGGGACTCAAATCCTGCAGTGCCAGACGTGTCCCCCTGCTTAAGCCAGTACATGTCCAGGCCCGTCTGAAGTTTGCTAGAGTGCATTTGGATGATCCAGAAGAGGATTGGGAGAATGTCATATGGTCAGATGAAACCAAAATAGACCTTTTTGGTAAAAACTCAACTCGTCGTGTTTGGAGGACAAAGAATGCTGAGTTGCATCCAAAGAACACCATACCTACTGTGAAGCATGGGGGTGGAAACATCATGCTTTGGGGCTGTTTTTCTGCAAAGGGACCAGGACGACTGATCCGTGTAAAGGAAAGAATGAATGGGGCCATGTATCGTGAGATTTTGAGTGAAAACCTCCTTCCATCAGCAAGGGAATTGAAGATGAAACGTGGCTGAGTCTTTCAGCATGACAATGATCCCAAACACACCGCCCGGGCAACGAAGGAGTGGCTTCGTAAGAAGCATTTCAAGGTCCTGGAGTGGCCTAGCCAGTCTCCAGATCTCAACCCCATAGAAAATCTTTGGAGGGAGTTTAAAGTCTGTGTTGCCCAGCGACAGCCCCAAAACATCCCTGCTCCTCTCTAGAGGAGATCTGCATGGAGGAATGGGCCAAAATACCAGCAACAGTGTGTGAAAACCTTGTGAAGACTTACAGAAAACGTTTGACCTGTGTCATTGCCAACAAAGGGTATATAACAAAGTATTGAGAAACTTTTGTTATAGACCAAATACTTATTTTCCACCATAATTTGCAAATAAATTCATTAAAAATCCTACAATGTGATTTTCTTGATTTTTTTTTCTCATTTTGTCTGTCATAGCTGACGTGTACCTATTATGAAAATTACAGGCCTCTCTCATCTTTTTAAGTGGGAGAACTTGCACAATTGGTGGCTGACTAAATACTATTTTCCCCCACTGTAGATGGATTTCAGAATTAACCTGGAAGAAACCATTGAAGGGTTTAGGTAAACTGTCTGGGAGGTATGAGTATTTGTAGATGAAAGTGCATAATTGCCCTACATTAATGTCATAAATAGACAAGATTTTGAGTTTCTTAAACAAAGGTGCAGATGGAGCCAGGTAATTAGAGGAGGTGGCTAGTCTTGCAAATGTATTTTGTATGATGAGTAATTTGTGTAGGTAGGAGGCATACAGTATGTACTGGCCCAGACAATATTACACTAAATGAGAGATGGGTAAATTAAGCTATAGTATAGAGTTAGGAAGCAAGCCTGATGAACCAAGCCACTAATCTTTCTGATGATACCAACAGATTTCATCACTTTGCTACAGACAAATTGAAAATGATCTTTCCAGGATAACTTTTCATCAATTAGAACTCTGAGGAATCTAGTGAATGTGACTTGTTCCATTTCATTCCCACCAATTGAGAGTCTGGCTCTTTTCTTTTCTTTTTCTTTGTAATTTTTAAAAAATACAATATTTCTTATTCTTACTAGTAAATACAATAAAGTTGGATTTTTTTTACATTTAATGATAATTTGTTTATCTGGAACCATTCAGAAAATTTGCAAGGCAAACTGCTCCATCTCCTTCAAGTTGGATGGGTTCCACTGGTGTACAGCAATCTTTAAGTCACCACAGATTCTCAATTGGATTAAGGGCTTTGACTAGGCCATTCCAAGACATTTAAATGTTTCCCCTTAAACCACCCCAGTGTTGCTTTAGCAGTATGCTTAGGATCATTGTCCTGCTGGAAGGTGAACCTCCGTCCCAGTCTCAAATCCCTGGAAGACTGAAACAGGTTTCTCACAAGAATTTCCCTGTATTTAGCGCCATCCATAATTCCTTCAATTCTGACCAGTTTCCCAGTCCCTGCCGATGAAAAACATCCCACAGCATGATGCTGACACCACCATGCTTCACTGTGGGGATGGTGTTCTCGGGGTGATGAGAGGTGTTGGGTTTGCGCCAGACATAGCGTTTTCCTTTTGCCAAAAAGCTCAATTTTAGTCTCATCTGACCAGAGTACCTTCTTCCATATGTTTGGGGAGTCTCCCACATGCCTTTTGGCGAACACCAAACGTGTTTGCTTATTTTTCTCCTTAAGCAATGGCTTTTTCCTGGCCACTCTTCCATAAAGCCCAGCTCTGTGGAGTGTACGGCTTAAAGTGGTCCTATGGACAGATACTCCAATCTCTGCTGTGGAGCTTTGCAGCTCCTTCAGGGTTATCTTTGCTATTTTTGTTGCCTCTCTGATTAATGCCCTCCTTGCCTGGTCCGTGAGTTTTGGTGGGCGGCCCTCTCTTGGCAGGTTTGTTGTGGTGCCATATTCTTTCAATTTTTTAAGAATGTATTTAATGGTGCTCCGTGGGATGTTCAAAGTTTCGGATATTTTTTTATAACCCAACCCTGATCTGTACTTCTCCACAACTTTGTCCCTGACCTGTTTGGAGAGCTCCTTGTTCTTCATGGTGCCGCTTGCTTGGTGGTGCCCCTTGCTTGGTGGTGCCCCTTGCTTAGTGGTGTTGCAGACCCTGGGGCCTTTCAGAACATGTGTATATATACTGAGATCATGTGACAGATCATGTGACACTTAGATTGCACACAGGTGGGCTTTATTTAACTAATTATGTGACTTCTGAAGGTAATTGGTTGCACCAGATCTTATTTAGGGGCTTCATAGAAAAGGGGGGTGAATAAATATGCACTCACCATTTTTCCGTTGTTAATTTTTTTGCATTTTTTGAAACAAGTTATTTTTTGCATTTCACTTCACCAATTTGGACTATTTTGTGTATGTCCATTACATGAAATCCAAATAAAAATCAATTTCAATTACAGGTTGTAATGCAACAAAATAGGAAAAACACCAAGGGGGATGAATACTTTTGCAAGGCACTGTACCTGAGTTGGCTTCATTAATTAGAGAATCAAAATTATTGTGTGATAAAATCTAATTGGTATTATCAGCACAGAGAATGGGAAGTACAGTAGAAGACACAGCAGCAAGGTCATTGATATAGATTAGGAATAACAAAGGTCCAGTTATTGAACCTTGTGGCACACCATAGGATATCTTTGCCCTAGTAGATGCACAGCCGTTTGCATAAACAAATTGTTCTCTACCATAAACATAACTATGTAACCAATTATATGTATAATTATGAAAAACGTAATAATGCAATTTAGAAAGTAATATTTCATGATCAACCGTGTTAAACGCTTTGGATAAATCTAAAAAGATTCCAAGAGCGTATTCATTGTTGTTAAGGGCTCTAAAGATTTTATCCACAAGTTGCAAAAGAGCCATATCGGAGGAGTAGTTTTTACGAAAACCATATTGGTGCTCATATAGACTACAGTGTTGATTTAAATGTTTCAGCATTTTCTTATACACCACTTTTTCTTGGATTTTAGAAAAACATGGTAGTACAGATAATGGGTGATAATTTGTTAAAGATCTTGGATCCCCAGATCTATAGAGGGGGATAACTTTGGCCATTTTCAAATCTTTAGGAATAATGCCAGTACAATAAGTATTCGCTTACCCATGGAATGAGCAGCGTGAACGAGTGAGTGGGTACAAGCTTAACCACTCAGATACAAGGAAAAACGCACGTATGTGCAGAAATCCATGCACATACATACAGTATGTACGCACACACACATGCATGCACCCGCACACAAACACACACACACACACACCCTGCCTCCCTCCACTCTCCCCCTCCCCACACATACACCTCTCCATCCATAGATCCACGTTCTGAGGGTCCTTCCCCACACTAGGTAACATGCCCAGCCTCTGTCTCCATCTCTGATTGTGTCAGGGCTTGCAGAGCTGAGTCTTAATCCAGGAGGAGGGTGTCTGTCTCTCTGTGTGTCTACTAGAGATGGAGTTCAGAGAGAACCGTTTCACTCGGTCAATAGGCTTATAAGACTATCAGGGACAATTGATCGTGCCGGACAGTGGGGCCAACGCTACACTAATTGTTTTTTTTACTAGCCTGTAGGTAAAGACAACAGTCACTGGCCTGCACCACTCATGAATCTTACATCTGTTTTGTTGTGAAAGCACTGGGAGTTAATAGCCTTTGATTACTGGGGAGGGGTGTGTGTGTGTGTGTGTGTGTGTGCTAGGAGGGGTGGGGTGTGTGCGTGTGATGCTATGTCTCAATTGGTATCGAATGGTCATATGTGGACTGGCTTCACTAGACCAATATTAGCACCACTGGTTCTAACTAACAGATTTTACAATCTTTCTCCCTCCCCTCCCCTTTGCCGTAGTGTAGGTCCCTCTCACTCTGGGGTACTCAGTCATTCACCAGTCCTATTTTATTCTCATCAACATCATACAAACACACACACACACACTGCGTCGGAAAGGAATCCTTCAGCTTTGCAGACATCGTTATCCAATCCAACGGAGCCTCTCTGCATCTGTACATTCTCGGTGTTGTTTGGTCAATACATGCTGAGTGAAGTTCAAAACATCTCTCTGTCCAGCCTGTGTGTGTGTGTGTGTGTGTGTGTGTGTGTGTGTGCGTGTGAAGTCCTATCTGTATGTATGAATGAATGAATGAATGACATTTTATTTTCGTGTCAAATCGCCAATTGGCAACCCATCCCTTATGGGATTAATTGACACATAAACAAACATTACAATAATTGTCACGTCTACTCCTGCTCCTCCCCTCTGGCGTGCGACGTTGCCGGAATACTAACCACCGGTCCTGGGATTCATCATTACGCACACCTGGTATCCATCATTACGCGCACCTGCAGATCATTATGATTCACACCTGGACTCCATTACCTTCCTCATTACCTCCCATTTATATGTCCCTCCCTTACGTTTAGTCCTCAGTCGGTATTGTTCCTGTGATCATGCTATATCGCCACTGTTACGCTGTCTCGTTTCATGTTGTTTTATTAAACGTTTCACCTGCACCTGCTTCTCGACTCACAGCGTCATTGTTACAATAACTCACTGTGGTAATTCTTCTTCCGGGGTTCTCTGCAGTGCGCATCGCATAAAGAGTGAAAAAATGAAAGGTAAAAATCAATACATAATAGTAAATAAGGTTATCCAAACAATAATTATATCCCTAGAGCAGTAAAATAATATACATACATACATACATACAGTACCAGTCAAAAGTTTGGACACACCTACTCATTCCAGGGTTTTTCTTTATTTTTACTATTTTCTACATTGTAAACTCAGCAAAAAAAGAAACGTCCTCTCACTGTCAACTGCATTTATTTTCAGCAAACTTAACATGTGTAAATATTTGTATGAACATAACAAGATTCACCAACTGAGACATAAACTGAACAAGTTCCACAGACATGTGACTAACAGAAATTGAATAATGTGTCCCTGAACAAAATGGGGGGGGGGGGGGGGTCAAAAGTAACAGTCAGTATCTGGTGTGGCCACCAGCTGCATGAAGTACTGCAGTGCATCTCCTCCTCATGGACTGCACCAGATTTGCTAGTTCTTGCTGTGAGATGTTACCCCACTCTTCCACCAAGGCACCTGCAAGTTCCCAGACATTTCTGGGGGGAATGGCCCTAGCCCTCACCCTCCGATCCAACAGGTCCCAGACGTGCTCAATGGGATTGAGAGCCGGGCTCTACGCTGGCCATGGCAGAACACTGACATTCCTGTCTTGCAGGAAATCACTCACAGAATGAGAAGTATGGCTGGTGGCATTGTCATGATGGAGGGTCAGGATGAGCCTGCAGGAAGGGTACCACATGAGGGAGGAGGATGTCTTCCCTGTAACGCACAGCGTTGAGATTGCCTGCAATGACAACAAGCTCAGTCCGATGATACTGTGACACACTGCCCCAGACCATGACGGACCCTCCACCTCCAAATCGATCCCGCTCCAGAGTACAGGCCTCGGTGTAACGCTCATTCCTTTGACGATAAACGCGAATCTGACCATCACCCCTGGTGAGACAAAACCGCGACTCGTCAGTGAAGAGCACTTTTTGCCAGTCCTGTCTGGTCCAGCGACGGTGGGTTTGTGCCCATAGGCGACATTGTTGCCGGTGATGTCTGGTGAGGACCTGCCTTACAACAGGCCTACAAGCCCTCAGTCCACCCTCTCTCAGCCTATTGCGGACAGTCTGAGCACTGATGGAGGGATTGTGCATTCCTGGTGTAACTCGGGCAGTTGTTGTTGCCATCCTGTACCTGTCCCGCAGGTGTGATGTTCGGATGTACCGATCCTGTGCAGGTGTTGTTACATGTGGTCTGCCACTGCGAGGACGATCAGCTGTCCGTCCTGTCTCCCTGTAGCGCTGTCTTAGGCGTCTCACAGTACGGACATTGCAATTTATTGCCCTGGCCACATCTGCAGTCCTCATGCCTCCTTGCAGCATGCCTAAGGCACGTTCACACAGATGAGCAGGGACCCTGGGCATCTTTCTTTTGGTGTTTTTCAGAGTCAGTAGAAAGGCCTCTTTAGTGTCCTAAGTTTTCATAACTGTGACCATAATTGCCTACCGTCTGTAAGCTGTTAGTGTCTTAACGACCGTTCCACACTGCATGTTCATTAATTGTTTATGGTTCATTGAACAATCATGGGAAACAGTGTTTAAATTCTTTACAATGAAGATCTGTGAAGTTATTTGGATTTTTACTAATTATCTTTGAAAGACAGGGTCCTGAAAAAGAGAGTTGAGTTTAGAATAATAGTGACGACATCAAAACTATGAAATAACACATATGGAATCATGTAGTAACCAAAGAAGTGTTAAACAAATCAAAATATATTTTATATTTGAGATTCTTCAAAGTAGCCACCCTTTGCCTTGATGACAGCTTTGCACACACATGGCATTCTCTCATCCAGCTTCATGAGGTATTCACCTGGAATGCATTTCAATTAACAGGTGTGCCTTGTTAAAAGTTAATTTGTGGAATTTCTTTCCTTCTTAATGCGTTTGAGCCAATCAGTTGTGTTGTGACAAGGTAGGGGTGGTATACAGAAGATAGCCCTATTTGGTAAAAGACCAAGTCCATATTATGGCAAGAACAGCTCAAATAAGCAAAGAGAAACGACCGTTCATCATTACTTTAAGACATGAAGGTCAGCCAATCCGGAAAATTTCAAAAACGTTAAAAGTTTCATCAAGTGCAGTTGCAAAAACCATCAAGCGCTATGATGAAACTGGCTCTCATGAGGACCGCCACAGGAAAGGAAGACCCAGAGTTACCTCTGCTGCAGAGGATAAATTCATTAGAGTTAACAGCCTCAGAAATTGCAGCCCAAATAAATACTTCACAGAGTTCAAGGAGACACATCTCAACATCAACTGTTCAGAGGAGACTGCGTGAATCAGGCCTTCATGGTTGAATTGCTGCAAAGAAACCACTACTAAAGGACACCAATAAGAAGAAGAGACTTGCTTGGGCCAAGAAACAAGAGCAATGGACATTAGACCGGTGGAAATCTGTCCTTTGGTCTGATGAGTCCAAATTTGAGATTTTTGGTTCCAACCGCCGTGTCTTTGTGAGACGCAGAGTAGGTGAATGGGTGCTCTCCGCATGTGTGGTTCCCACCGTGAAGCATGGAGGAGGAGGTGTTATGGTGTGGGGGTGCTTTGCTGGTGACACTGTCTGTGATTTATTTAGAATTCAAGGCACACTTAACCAGCATGTCTACCACAGCATTCTACAGCGATACACCATTACATTTACATTTTAGTCATTTGCTCTTATCCATAGCGACTTACAGGAGCAATTAGGGTTAAGTGCCTTGCTCAAGGGCACATCGACAGATTTTTCACCTAGTCGGCTCGGGGATTAGAACCAGCGACCTTTCGGTTACTGGCACTACACTCTTAACCACTAAGCTACCTGCCGCGTTTTATTGCATGACATAAGTATTTCATCACCTACCAACCAGTAAGAATTCCGTCTCTCACAGACCTGTTAGTTTTTCTTTAAGAAGCACTCCTGTTCTCCACTCATTACCTGTATTAACTGCACCTGTTTGAACTCGTTACCTGTATAAAAGACACCTGTCCACACACTCAATCAAACAGACTCCAACCTCTCCACAATGGCCAAGACCAGAGAGCTGTGTAAGGACATCAGGGATAAAATTGTAGACCTGCACAAGGCTGGGATGGGCTACAGGACAATAGGCAAGCAGCTTGGTGAGAAGGCAACAACTGTTGGCGCAATTATTAGAAAATGGAAGAAGTTCAAGATAACGGTCAATCACCCTCGGTCTGGGGCTCCATGCAAGATCTCACCTCGTGGGGCATCAATGATCATGAGGAAGGTGAGGGATCAGCCCAGAACTACATGGCAGGACCTGGTCAATGACCTGAAGAGAGCTGGGACCACAAAGAAAACCATTAGTAACACACTACGCCATCATGGATTAAAATCCTGCAGCGCACGCAAGGTCCCCCTGCTCAAGCCAGTGTATGTCCAGGCCCGTCTGGAGTTTGCCAATGACCATCTGGATGATCCAGAGGAGGAATGGGAGAAGGTCATGTGGTCTGATGAGACAAAAATAGAGCTTTTTGGTCTAAACTCCACTCGCCGTGTTTGGAGGAAGAAGAAGGATGAGTACAACCCCAAGAACACCATCCCAACCGTGAAGCATGGAGGTGGAAACATCATTCTTTGGGGATGCTTTTCTGCAAAGGGGACAGGACGACTGCACCGTATTGAGGGGAGGATGGATGGGGCCATGTATCGCGAGATCTTGGCCAACAACCTCCTTCCCTCAGTAAGAGCATTGAAGATGGGTCGTGGCTGGGTCTTCCAGCATGACAACGACCCGAAACACACAGCCAGGGCAACTAAGGAGTGGCTCCGTAAGAAGCATCTCAAGGTCCTGGAGTGGCCTAGCCAGTCTCCAGACCTGAACCCAATAGAACATCTTTGGAGGGAGCTGAAAGTCCGTATTGCCCAGCGACAGCCCCGAAACCTGAAGGTCTGTATGGAGGAGTGGGCCAAAATCCCTGCTGTAGTGTGGCAAACCTGGTCAAGACCTACAGGAAACGTATGATCTCTGTAATTGCAAACAAAGGTTTCTGTACCAAATATTAAGTTCTAATTTTCTGATGTATCTAATACTTATGTCATGCAATAAAATGCAAATTAATTACTTAAAAATCATACAATGTGATTTTCTGGATTTTTGTTTTAGATTCCGTCTCTCACAGTTGAAGTGTACCTATGATAAAAATGACAGACCTCCACATGCTTTGTAAGTAGGAAAACCTGCAAAATCGGCAGTGTATCAAATACTTGTTCTCCCCACTGTACATACATACGTACGTACGTACATACATAACATAACATAACATAACATAACATAACATAACATACAGATAAATAAATACAGAAAAATGAAACTGAAGGCATCTGAACCCAGTCTGACACAGAGAAGATTAATGTTGGAGACAAGCCTATACACAATCTATATACTGTACACACGTACCATTTACCACATAGAAGCTAAATATCTTTATAATTTAATTACCTCTTAGCACCCCACACGCCTGCTGAATAGTCCAGAACAGAACACACGCATGTCTGAAACAGTTTGGAATACGTAGTATAACCAATATCTTTGAGTGTTTTGTTTTTCCTATAACTCCCCCAAGAGCTCTACTTGCTGAGTCGGCCAGGACAGATGTTCCATATAGAAAGGTAATATTTCCGTCAATAAAAAGACCCAAATTTTCATAATTGCTTTTAAACTCAAGAATGTCTTGATCAAAACAAAACTGAAAAACACTTCTATTGGTACCTGGTTTTCTTAAATGCATTATCTGTATTTTTGTCTGGTTGATCATGAGTCTCAATCTTTTACACCAATTGACTGCAGATAATAATTTGTTCTGCAGGTTTTGTTCAGTTTCTGCCATCAAAATAATATAATCAGCATATAAAAGGATACTTAGCATTTCATCATCATATTTTACTCCAATATTTAACTGTTTAATTTATTTTGCCAAATCATTTATAAACAAAGTCAGTGATAAGGTATCTCCTTGTTTTACACCCAAGGGTGTGGGAAACCAATCTGTACGATATTCATTAACAAGCACACAAGCAATTGGTACTTTGTAAAGAGACTGCATTGCGTGATAAAATGTCCCATCAACCCCTGTCTTTAACAAACTACAGGCTAAAAGCTTTCTGGAAATCGATGAAACATGCAAAAGTAGGCTTCTCTTCGTGTAATATATTTCTGATTATTGTACAGACCGAGAAGATATGATCTATACAGGCTCTGGATTTACGAAAACCATTTTGTTCTTCCACCAGAATGTTTTCATCCTCCAGAAAGGTAATCAGCCTATTGTTGAGGATGGATGAATAGAATTTTTAAACCGTACTTAATAAACTTATGCCTCTATAGTTCAGTGGCACTCTCGTGTAATTTTTTGAAGATTTGGGAATGGGATTTACTATAGACTTATACCAAGTGGATGGCAGTATACTGTACTCAAAACAAATTTGGAGCAAATCATATAGGACGTCAATTAATTTAGGGGATTTTAAAACTTCATTAGGCAGTTCATCAATGCCAAATGCTTTCCCATTTTTTGCAGCTTCAATCACCTTCTTAACTTCTGCCACAGACAGCTCCTCATTTAAGTACGGGTTACACGTATAAGAGGGTTCTAACATTGTATTTTCCATTTTAGTTCTCAGGGAACATTTGTCTTTATAAAATTCTTCCTCAAAATATGCCACATTTTCGTTACCTGAGAACAAACTAGCAAACCCCTTCTCCCACTCCTTGAGTACCTGTGTAATATCAGAGTTCAGCCCCCCCCCCCCTGCTCTTCCCTGACTTCCATTGGGATTTTCTTATGTCATTTTGGTCCTAACTTGTTCATTTGGCTCCAAAACTGTTGAGGATTTCTTGTCTGTATCTCTTCAAGATGTAATAACTGCCCTGTCTGATATCTCCGTTAGAATAGGCGCAGTCTTTTATCAAACACACTGTTTTTTCTTAAATTCCTTCCTAAAATGTTCTCTTGTATTCCTATCTGTAAAAATACGTACTCAGCCTTGCACAATACTGACCATAGATTCCTTAACTCACCATTCTAATAAGGCTTGTTCGGCTTGTAAACTTTCCTGGACTTGGGGGTGTATTCTTTATTCGCATAATTTTCCCCTCATTTCCGAATATATAATATCACACATTTTTCATAACACACAACTAAATCAAATGTTGTTTCTTGGCATCTTTGCTGAGTTTCAATGAGGTCCACCAGAGCTCTACATGCCATGTCAGAACATAGAAAGTCATTTGGAACATTTATTGTCTTACATTTAGGCCTATATGGGGTATGTATATTTTGCCCTGTGGGATGCACAGTAATACCTGGTTGAGAAAGTTCGTGGCCAACAGAAAATATCATAAATAAAAGAGAATGTTCAGGAAGTCTACTTTTTTTCTCCAATTAAGTCAAAACATCCGCATTCTTCAACCATCTATGTAGTAACTTCCAAACAGGTTTCTAGACAGTCGTGGAGGGTAACTATATAATCCACCACAGCTTTTCCTTTGCCAGATATGGATGTAAAGTTTTCGCTTATGGGGCATATCCTTCCATTAATGATACATTTTAGAGTCACGAAGGAATTCTAATAGGATTTCCCCATGATGATTAACAAAGTCATCCAAAGCAACACGCGATGGAATATCATCAATATCATTTATATAGTCATCTAACCTCCCAATTCGACTGTTAAGATCCACACATATGTAAATAGCATCTGCTTCTGTATATAGGTATACTTGACTTAACAAATGACTATAGAAGGAGGATGCATCTCTACCCCATGTGGACTGTTCAAGTGTCAAATAGCATGAAAACACAACAAAACAATAATCTGACTCCCTATGTTCAAAGCGCAAACCAATAGTTCCTTCTATGGCTTTATCGATGTGACGTTCTGGCTCCGGGACTCTTAGTAGTGAGCCAGGGTTGTCATTTTCATTTGGGTGTAGTTCTATGTGGGATCTAGTTGTTTCATTTCTATGTTTGGTTTTGATGTTGATTTAGTCATATGACTCCCAATCGGAGGTAACGAGTGTCAGCTGTCGGCTCGTTATCTCTGATTGGGAGCCATATTTATACTGTGTGGTTTCACCTTGGTTTTGTGGGTTTTTGTTTCCTTGTTGCTGTTAGTCATTATCAGTATTGAACTTCACTTTCGTCTTATTTGGTTTGTTGTTTTGATCGTGGTTTCTTTATAATAAAGTCTACGATGTTCGCTCAACACGCTGCGCTTTGGTCTCCTCCTTTTGACGATCGTGACAGAAAAACCCACCATAAAAGGACCAAGCAGCGCGTCCAGGAGCAAAGGGTCTGGACATGGATGGAACTGTTGGACGGTAAAGGGTCCTGGACTTGGGAGGAGATCCTGGATGGTATGGATCGCCGACCATGGAACGAGACGGTGGAGAGGCGACGGCGAGAGGAGCAACGGCATCGGCAGGGCCATCGTCGGAAGGACGAGAGGCAACCCCAAAACGTTTTTGGGGGGGGGCACATGGCTTGGGCGACTGAGCAGCAGGAGGCTGCCACAAGGCAGATTCAGAAGGCTACCAGGTTAAGGGGGCTGACGGAGGCAGAGAAGGGACGGATTCAGGAGGCTACCAGGTTAAGGGGGCTACTGGGAAAAGCAGGGAAGGAAGGTGTAGAGGCACGGCGAGAGGTACTGGGGTGTGTAACCAGTCCGGTCCGGCCCGTTCCTAATCCCGAGGTACAGCCAGTAGTGTGTGTCCCCAGTACGGTACGGCCTGTTCCGGCCCCTCGCACCAAGTGTACGGTGCGCGTCGCCAGCCCAGCCCGGCCTGTTCCTGAGCCTCGTACGAAGCCTGCGGTGCGCGTCGCCAACCCAGCCCGGCCTGTTCCTGCTCCACGCACCAGGGATAGGGTGCGCTTCGCCAGCCCGGCCCGGCCTGTTCCGGCCACTCGCACCAGGGATACGGTGCGCGTCGCCAGCTCAGCCCGGCCTGTTCCTACTCCACGCACCAGGGATACGGTGCGCTTCGCCAGCCCGGCCCGGCCTGTTCCGGCCACTCGCACCAGGGATACGGTGCGCGTCGCCAGCCCAGCCCGGCCTGTTCCTACTCCACGCACCAGGGATACAGTGCGCTTCGCCAGCCCGGCCCGGCCTGTTCCGGCCTCTCGCACCAGAGATACGGTGCGCGTCGCCAGCCCAGCCCGGCCTGTTCCTGCTCTCCGCACTAGGCCTTATGTGCGTCCCCAGGGCCAAGCATGCCCTGTTGCTGCTTCCCGCACTAGCCCGGAGATGCGTGTCCTCAGCCCGGTACCTCCAGTTCCGGCACCACGCATCAGGCCTACGGTGCGTCCCCAGGGCCAAGCATGCCCTGTTGCTTCTCCCCGCACTAGCCCTGAGATGCGTGTCCTCAGCCCGGTACCTCCAGTTCCGGCACCACGCATCAGGCCTACGGTGCGTCCCCAGGGCCAAGCATGCCCTGTTGCTTCTCCCCGCACTAGCCCTGAGATGCGTGTCCTCAGCCCGGTACCTCCAGTTCCGGCACCACGCATCAGGCCTACGGTGCGTCCCCAGGGCCAAGCATGCCCTGTTGCTTCTCCCCGCACTAGCCCTGAGATGCGTGTCCTCAGCCCGGTACCTCCAGTTCCGGCACCACGCACCAGGCCTACGGTGCGCCTCAGACGGCCAGAGTCTGCCGTCTGCCCAACGGCGCCTGAACTGCCCGTCTGCCCAACGCCGTCTGAACTGTCCGTCTGCCCAACGCCGTCTGAACTGCCCGTCTGTACTGAGCCTGCAAAGCCGCCCGTCTGCCATGAGCCTTCAGAGCCGTCCGCCAGACCGGAGCCGCTAGAGCTCTCCGCCAGACAGGATCAGCCAGAGCCTTCCGCCAGACAGGATCAGCCAGAGCCTTCCGCCAGACAGGATCAGCCAGAGCCTTCCGCCAGACAGGATCAGCCAGAGCCTTCCGCCAGACAGGAGCAGCCAGAGCCTTCCGTCAGGCGGGATCAGCCAGAGCCTTCCGCCAGACGGGATCAGCCAGAGCCTTCCGCCTGCCATGAGCAGCCAGATCCGTCAGCCAGCCATGAGCAGCCAGATCCGTCAGCCAGCCATGAGCAGCCAGAGCCGTCCAGCCAGGATCCGCCAGAGCCAGCCAGCCAGGATCCGCCATTTAGTCAGGTGCTGCCCCTTAGTCCAGTGCTGCCCCTTAGTCCAGTGCTGCCCCTTAGTCCGGTGCTGTCCCTCAGCCTGGTGCTGCCTCTTAGTCCGGTGCTGCCCCTTAATCCAGGTGGGTTTAAGTGGAGGGTGGTCATTGGGAGGAGGTTAAGAAAGCGGGTAGTAACTATAGTGGGGTGGTGGTCAAGCCCGGAGCCGGAACCGCCTCCGGGGAGCAACACCCACCCAGCCCTCCCCTATTGTGGGGTTGTGAGGCGCGGTCGCAGTCCGCGCCTTTAGGGGGGGGTACTGTGACGTTCTGGCTCCGGGACTCTTAGTAGTGAGCCAGGGTTGTCATTTTCATTTGGGTGTAGTTCTATGTGGGATCTAGTTGTTTCATTTCTATGTTTGGTTTTGATGTTGATTTAGTCATATGACTCCCAATCGGAGGTAACGAGTGTCAGCTGTCGGCTCGTTATCTCTGATTGGGAGCCATATTTATACTGTGTGGTTTCACCTTGGTTTTGTGGGTTTTTGTTTCCTTGTTGCTGTTAGTCATTATCAGTATTGAACTTCACTTTCGTCTTATTTGGTTTGTTGTTTTGATCGTGGTTTCTTTATAATAAAGTCTACGATGTTCGCTCAACACGCTGCGCTTTGGTCTCCTCCTTTTGACGATCGTGACAATCGATAATTTCAATTTTATATGCTTTCATCATATCAGACTTTACACATATTCCCACTTCCCCAGAGCCCCTGGGGGCTTTCACATGAGTTTTTCTGTTGTGTCCATACCATACATACCCTTCAATATCAATAGTTTCTTGCCTACGCAAATGCGTTTCATTTGTTGAGATAATGTCTGGGTTTAAGGATTTTAGTATTGTTATTCGTAACTTATTGTTCAAGGTAGTCCATCCGTTAACATTCCAATGCGCTATTGAAATCGAATCTCGTAGGGGATGGGAAGCCCCTCAGTATGTAGTAGGTCTGTCCAGCCCATGTCCTTGTCCGTGTTGTCCCTCTGGTTGATCTCGTATGTGCAGCCTCCCAAGTGTCCACTGCGTGTGGATTTATTCTCCGTGTTTGTTTATTGTGGAGAGCAGCGAGTTTGTTTGTGCCTGGCTGTCAGAGAGGCCGGCCTGGTGTGATGAAAGACACTTGGACCTTCCCATCCATTTCGAATTTGCGCCAATCAATTATTCAACAGGACAGCCAATTAAAAATGAGGGAGAGTGGTCAGGGCCTCGCCCCCCGAAGGCCGCCACTAGACAACTCTCTCCGTGAATAATTGGTGCAATTAATTTAGTATTGAGCAATACAGGAGTTCTCACTCTCTCTCTCACTCGGCGACTATACCGCTGAGCCACTCAACACAGCAAAACACACACGCGTACAGCCGGCCACACAATCGCCATTACACACACATATCACACATACTGTATGCACACACACACACGTTTGTTTTCTTATCCTTGTGGGGACCAAACAGTTGATTCAATTGGGCAATGACAGTCTATTACAAATCAATCTGACAGTACTTTTGACAGTATTTCAATCTGAAGGAAATATGGTTTGAAATGACTGAAATACGTCAGAAAGCTATTGGGAAGTTCAGAAGATCATCGGGAAATTATTTTGCATGATCTTCTGTGTAGAAAAGAACATCATCATTGATTATGTTGTTTTTCCCCCAGTCTGGTTAAGTGCCTGGTCTTGCCCACTCTGTTCTAATGAGTCCTGCGCGGCTTGTGGGCATTGTAGAGGGAAACAGAAATATACAGTGCCTTCAGAATGTATTTACACCCCTTGACTTTTTCCACATTTTGTTGTGTTACAGCCTGAATTTAATATGTATTGGTGGTCACTGGCCGACACACAATACCCCATAATGTCAAAGTGGAATTATGTTTTTAGAAATGTTTACAAATTAATTAAAAATGAAAAGCTTGAGTCAATAAGTATTCAATCCCTTTGTTATGGCAAGCCTAAATAAGTTTAGGGGTAAACATTTGCTTAACAAGTCACATAATAGGTTGCATGGACTCACTCTGTGTGCAATAACAGTGTTTACATTACTTTTGAATGACTACCTCATATCTTTACCCCACACATACAATTATCGGTAAGGTCCCTCAGTCAAGCAGTACATTTCAAACACAGATTCAACCACAAAGACCAGGGAGGTTTTCCAATGCCTTGCAAAGAAGGGCACCTATTTGTAGATGGGTAAAAATAAAAGAAGCAGACATTGAATATCCCTTTGAGCATGGTGAAGTTATTAATTACACTTTGGATGGTGTATCAATACACCAAGTCACTACAAAGATACAGGCATCCTTCCTAACTCGGTTGCCGGAGAGGAAGGAAACCGCTCAGGGATTTCACCATGAGACCAATGGTGACTTTAAAACAGTTACAGAGTTGAATGGCTGTGATAGGAGAACACTGAGGATGGATCAACAACATTGTACTTACTCCACACTACTAACCTAATTGACAGAGTGAAAAGAAGGAAGCCTGTACAGAATAAAAATGTTCCAAAACATGCATCCATTTTGCAACAAGGCACTAAAGTAATAAAAAATTAATGGAATGGAGCTAAGCACAGGCAAAATCCTAGAGGAAAACCTAGTTCAGTCCCTTTAAGAGTGTGCTCCTAATCTCAGCTCGTTACCTGTATAAAAGACACCTGGGAGCCAGAAATCTTTCTGATTGAGAGGGGTTCAAATACTTATTTCCCTCATTAAAATGCAAATCAATTTATAACATTTTTGACATGCGTTTTTCTGGATTTTTTGTTGTTATTCTGTCTCTCACTGTTCAAATAAACCTACCATTAAAAGTATAGACTGATCATGTCTTTGTCAGTGGGCAAACATACAAAATCAGCAGGGGATCAAATACTTTTTTCCCTCACTGTATATCTATGTAATCTTTCAGTGATGGGGTCATAATATTTTGTAGCTTAAACGGTTTGAAGGAAACCACTCTATTTATTACAACCGCATCTAGTGGCTACCAGAGGTTACTGATGTAACCCCGGTTTAATGAACCAAGCACCATTTTTTATTTCTCAGAAGTTCTCTCCCACCCTATTTTAAAATCAGGCGACCCCACATGGGGTCACGACCCCTAGCTTGGGAAACACTGCCATAACCCTAAACCTAACTCCTAATTGTAACCCTAACCCTAACCCCTAAGCCTAAAATACACACACACACACACACACACACACACATTCATGCAGATTACATAGGCTACTCATGTGTACATTCTTTATATGTGGTGCGAACTGTGCAGAACAATGGAAGTATCATTGTAGGAATCATGGTAATGTTTGTTTGTGTCAACTAATCCCGTAAGGCAGGGTTCCCCAACTGGCGGCCCGCGGTTGATTTCATTTGGTCCCCCCAAAAAATTATAACAATAAAAACAATATATATTTTAGGAAGGTGTTCTTAATGTTTTGTACATTCGTACAGTGCATTCGGAAAGTATTCAGACCCGTTGACTTTTCCACACATTTTGTTAAGTTAAAGCCTCATTCTAAAATGGATTAAATAGTTTTTTTTTTTCTTCCCCTAATCAATCTACACACAATACCCCATAATGCCATTACAAAAACAGTGTTTTAGAAATTTTTACCAATGTATTAAAAACACTAAACTGAAATATCACATTTACATAAGTATTCAGCCCCTTTATTCAGTACTTTGTTGAAGCACCTTTGGCAGTGATTACAGCCTCGAGTCTTCTTGGGTATGACGCTACAAGCTTGGCACACCTGTATTTGGGGAATTTCTCCCATTATTCTCTGCAGATCCTCTCAAGCTCTGTCAGGTTGGATGGGGAGCGTCGCTACACAGCTATTTTCAGGTCTCTCCAGAGATGTTCGATCGGGTTCAAGTCCAGGCTCTGGCTGGGCCACTCAAGGACATTCAGAGACTTGTCCCGAAGCCACTCCTGCGATGTCTTGGCTTTGTGCTTAGGGTCGTTGTCCTGCTGGAAGGTGAACCTTCTCCCCAGTCTGAGGTCCTGATCGCTCTGGAGCAGGTTTTCATCAAGGATCTCTCTGTACTTTGCTCTGTTCATCTTTCCCTCGATCCTGACTAGTCTCCCAGTCCCTGCCGCTGAAAAACATCCCCACAGCATGATGCTGCCACCACCACCATACTTCACCGTAGGGATGGGGCCAGGTTTCCTCCAGATGTGACGCTTGGCATTCAGGCCAAAGATAATCTTGTTTCTGAGAGTCCTTTAGGTGCCTTTTGGCAAACTCCAAGTGGGCTGTCTTGTGCCTTTTACTGAGGTTTGGCTTCCGTCTGGCCACTCTACCATAAAGGCCTGATCAATTGAATTTACCACAGGTGGACTCCAATCAAGTTGTAGAAACATCTCAATGAAACAGGATGCACCTGAGCTCAATTTCGAGTCTCATATCAAAGGGTCAGAATACTTATGTAAATATGTTTTTTATTTTTAATAAATTAGCAAAACTTTGTCATTATGGAGTATTGTGTGTTGATTAATGAGGGAAAAAAATTAATTTAATCCATTTTAGAATAAGGCTGTAACTTAACAAATGTGGAAAAATGGAAGGGGTCTGAATGCTTTCCGAATGCACTGTATTTATACTGTATGTATACTGTGTATTTATACCAGCAAATCAGCTCCAACGGATTGTAATTTTGGAAATGTGTTCCAAAGTATTCACACGCATAATGGTAAGATACAGTATTTGTGATTGCATACAAATGTAAGCAAGGTTTGAAATTATTATGTTTTATTCAAATATTATATCTCTTTGGGATCAATTTGCAGTCTACAAATTATTAGTAAATATGTTCCAGCCCCCTGACCATACTCTCAAGAAAAGAAAATGTGCTGCGGCTTAATCTAGTTGATGATCCCTGCCATAAGGGATCAGACATGCTTTGTAACATACACTCATTCTCATGCACAACATTGACACTTTCAGTTAGGTTTCAAGTCCCATAGTCAGGCCTTAAATTATTGCCGTAGAAAGGAACTATTACATTTCCATGATTCTGTACATTTCTCCCTCTTACTTTCAATTATGTTTAATTTGCTGCTGCCCTCGCAAGATGGTGCCTGTGAGGAGGATAATGACACACACACACACACACACACACACACACACACACACACACACTAGTGTAAAAATAATGCTCTGGGGGGGGGGCAGTGACAGCTAAATTCCACCACAGCTTTGATATATTCAATCACAACAAAAGCATTATGATGGACCACCCCTCCCACCTCCACCCCTCCCTTCATCCCCCCCTCCCTCTCTTTATTGATCAATCTCACCACCCCCCCTTCCCCCACCACCTCTTTTCATAGCCAGATTGACAGTTGAGTAATTTCTCTGTCGGCGATGACTGACGGATGGTAATGGGAAGACGTTTCAGCGTGGCATTACAACACAAAATAATTTCCAATTTACCGCTCATCAAAAGTACCCTCACAAAAAAAGAGAGAGAAAGAGACAGAGGGTTAGGGAAGGAAAGAGAGGAAGCGGTAGAAGAGAAGAAAAAAACACAACAGCGGATTTATATCGCTTCAATTACTGATATTTTACATTTAGTTTAAAGCGACATGTTTTTGTAATGTGACAGGCTTCACTGGATTTGAAAACCTCTTCAGACCTCTCCAGTCTAGGCTCGGGAGATAATGACAGGGGGAGAGGGAGAAGAGAAGAGGGGGGAGAGTGATAGCTGTGAATCCAGAGCCTCTTCAGAGAGCTCTGTCTGTCTGTTGTGGGTTAGGGAGATCATGCCAGAGCCTTGACGTGGAGTTTATTTTATTTTATGGTACCTCGCCTGTCACTGGGAGTGGGGCGGGGTTATGGGTGGGGGTGGTGCTTTTGGGGGTCTCTATAAAGCTATTTTCCTACTCCCCTGGCTCTACCTCTGTGAATACACTCTTTACCTACAGTATTCTACCAGCTGTATCTTGCTGAGACACATACCCTGACCTGAGCAATTCCACGGTAACAGAATGATGCTTTGACTCTGTTTTTTTGTACTTTAAAATGTAAGCCAAACAAAAACTATTGATTTCAAAGTTTAACAAACCATACAACTCGATGCACAAGGACAACTTTTTTATGCAACCACTGTTAACTATCTGCTCCAAATTAAGATTCAAAGATGTCTGCAGAAAGAATGGGGCGTCAGCTATGACATGGCACCTTGAATTTGAAAAATTATATTTTGGTTATGTAACTACAGTAAGTAAAGTGGGTGTACACCCGGGAACGGAATTACGGTAATGGAATTTCATCATGGGTCCCTGATCTGTACTACACAGAAAGGCATAATTATGGACATGAATGTCATTCTCCTCATGTTTCACAAGTTTGGACATCACAGCAGAGCACAGAGTACAGTAGAGTACAGTAGAGTACAGTAGAGTAGAGAACAGCAGGGTAGAGTAGAGTAGAGTATAGTTCAGTACAGTGCAGTAGAGTACAGTAAAGTAGAGTATAGTGAAGTACAGTAGAGGACAGTACAATATACTGTACTCTACTATACTCTAATTTGTTTTACTGTATTGTACTGTACTGTACTACTGTGTTGTATTCGACTGTACTCTACATTTCTCTACTCACTGTACTGTACTATCCATACTAGTGAAACATATGTCTATGATTGGTTCAGATTTGGTCAGTACGGTCCGTCTGTGGACATTAACATCAAAGCCAGGGTGGACTGACCAAATTTCAACCACTATTCTACGTCCATGGATGTTCGGTGTCTGTTGGTGCTCAGTGGGTGAGGATGCTGGTTACAGTAAACGGAAAGAGAGGGGGCGCATGGGTAAGTGTCAGTTAGAGCTGGGATAGGTGACATTAACTGGACAGTGAGAGAGAGGGAGGGGTTGTCCAGACTGACTGTTTTAACGCTCTTGGTTTGACCACCAGATAACAGAAATAGAAAGAACATAACAGTGTGCCATTGCAAGGGAGGACAGTAGCAGGTGACCCAACTGTGGTTCGTGACAATTAGCATTTCCCATTGTAGCCAATTCAGTTGCAGTAATTCCGTTACAGATTTTTTTGGTAACGGAATTACGAGTTTTAATCACTTAATAATTCATAAACAAATTTGATATCAGTAAAACCACTATAACTAATTGGTAGGTCTACCTTTTACTTGTTACTTCTGTGAACTTTCATTATCCTCAGTCATGAGGGAGATAAATTAGAAAATATGTTAAAGATATCTGGTTTTTGGTAACGGGATTACAAGGGACGAGGTAATATTTCTTAAACTTACTGAAGGTAAACCATTTCTCCAAAATGAAATATAAGTGTTGATATTAGTTGGCATGGGTCGTTATGTCAATATTATTGTGTTTGATGTATTTCTGATACCTTTTAAGACTTTTTCTGGTAGATGTTTTCTAAGACCCCTTTTCCATCTGTTTATCCAGAAATCAAAGCATTATGTCTAATTTTTAAGATGGAAAATTATTATGCTTTCCTTTCCCAACAATGTAGACTCTTAGCTTTCATTTGACACCCAAGTTGATTTGCTCCTATGAACTTCACATGTTGGTGCTCATGGGTTCTTTTCAATGGAAATTCCCACCTCTAAATCGTGACCTCTTATCAGAGTCTTTACCTGCAGTTCTATCTGAAACTCCCTCCCTCCCTCCCTCCCCTTCCGTCACTGTCTCAGCAGTGCTGCTGTTACCCCAGGTACCATTGAAGATGTCACGGTTCAGACAGACGACCAGAGGACCACAATTGCGTCACACCAGAAAGTTTATTAAACTTAAGGGAAAAGGGAAGTAGGGAGTGAATGAAGGCTCCAGGGGTAACAGGGATCCCGTCCAATGCGCTGGGTCTGTGCCCCCCCCAGTGGCAGCGATGCGTCCTATGAAGCCGGTGGTGGGTGGTCCAGATGTCCTGGGGGGGGGGAGACACAGACACAACAGGGCGGAATGAAACCAGGCAGCAGTACAGTTCAAGGGAAATCCAAAATACGTAGTAGCAAGGCAGAAGGCTGGTCAGAGTTACCGGGATTGAAGAGTAGTCAGGAGTCGTAATGGCAGAAGCAGGTCTGGATCTCCTGAGGCAGAAGAGTATCCAAAAAACAGGCAGGTCCGGGGTCACAAAACCAGGGTGAGCCAGAAGCGCGAGCAAACAGGTTCCGGGTGTGAGCTTTGCAGACGATCTGACACCGGAGAGCTGAAAGACAGGGCCTTAAATACTGGGAGAGGTAGTGGGTAATGCAGCGCAGCTGGCAGAGTAATTAGAGCAGAGCAGAGCAGGGACAGGTGGAGCTAGTTAGGCTGAGTAGAGAGAGTGGTGAGCAGAGTGGAAGAAAATTAAGGTGGTAACCCGGTGGAGTGAGAGGCCCATGACAGAACCCCCCCCCCAAGGGACGGCCCCAGAAGTCCCAAGAGCAACACCACGCCGGGCGGGAGGAGGGGAGCCGGAGGAGGGCTAGAACTCCTCCGAACGGTCCGAGTGAACGTCCTCATCCTCGGAGGAAGCCGGAGGGCCGTGGTCGGGAGATGGGACAGGTCCCGAGACAGGATCAGGCACAGGACAGGAAGCCGAGCGGGCCGGACGGTTAGGGACCCCTCTGGGGCGGCCCCTACGGATTGCAGGTTGATCAGGATGCCGTTGGTGGAAAGCGGTGATGAGAGTCCTATCCACAATCCGACTAGCTGGCACCCAGGTCCTTTCCTCAGGTCCATAGCCCTCCCAGTCAATGAGGTACTGGAGACCCCTACCCCTCCGTCTGGACCGAAGCAGGCGGCGGACGGTGTAAACCAGACCACCATCGACGAGCCGTGGAGGAGGAGGACCAGGCGCAGCAGGGACCAGCGGACTCTCATGGATGGGCTTAATCTTAGACACATGGAAAGTGGGGTGCACCCTCAGGGAATTAGGCAGTTGGAGCCGGACAGCAGTTGGGCTAATCACTCTTATGATAGGGAATGGGCCAATGAACCGAGGTGCCAGCTTCTGCGACTCCACCCTGAGTGGCAGGTTCTTCGATGACAACCACACCCTTTGACCAACATGGTAGGTGGGAGCAGGAATTCTCCGACGGTTGGCCCCGGTAGTGTAGCTGGCAACGGATCTGAGGAGTGTGGCTCGGGCTTGTGACCAGGTGCGGCGACATCGACGGGCAAAAGCAAGTGCAGATGGGCAAGTAACCTCCTCTTCCTGGCTGGCAAATAGAGGAGGCTGGTATCCATAAACACATTGGAAAGGGGACATACCGATGGCAGAGCAGGTCAGAGAATTGTGTGCGTACTCCACCCATGTCAATTGCTGCGACCAGGAGTGGGGGTTGCGTGAAGTCATGCATCGCAGTGCCTTCTCGAGCTCCTGATTAGCCCGCTCTGACTGCCCATTGGATTGGGGATGGAATCCGGAAGTCAGACTGACTGTGGCTCCCAGCAGGTGACAGAACTCCTTCCAAAAAGCGGAGGAGAATTGTGGACCACGGTCAGAAACTACATCCTTTGGCAGCCCGTGGATCCGGAAGACGTGTTCCAGGACCACCTGGGCGGTCTCCTTGGCGGTTGGGAGCTTGGGGAGGGGAATGAAGTGTGCCATCTTGCTGAAACGGTCAACGATGGTGAGAATGACGGTCATGCCACTTGAAGGGGGCAGCCCCGTGACAAAGTCAAGGGCGATGTGAGACCAGGGACGTCTGGGCACAGGCAGGGGCTGCAGCAATCCGGCTGGGGGCTGGCAGGACGACTTGTGTTGGTTGCAGATGGGGCAGGCTTGGACGAATTCCCGTACATCCTTCCTCAGAGAGGGCCACCAGAACCTCTGGGCGAGCAGGTTGTAAGTGCGGGTGGAGCCAGGGTGACAAGCTAGGCGGGAGTCATGTCCCCACTGAACGACCTGGGACCTCAGGTCTTCGGGGACAAAAAGGCGGTCAGCTGGGCAAGTGCTGGGACCTGGCTGGTTACGGAGAGCCTCCAGCACCTGTTCCTCAACAGCCCAGGTCAGAGCTGCAACGATGCAGGGACTTGGCAGAATCGACACAGGGTCCTTGGAGGGGGTGTCATCCTTCTGGAATTGACGGGAGAGGGCGTCTGGCTTGGTGTTGCGTGATCCAGGCCGGTATGACAGAGTGAAATTAAACCTGGTGAAGAACAGGGCCCAGCGGGACTGCCTGGAGTTCAACCGTTTGGCCGTGCGGATGTACTCCAAGTTCTTATGATCGGTCCAAACGAGAAATGGAATGGTGGACCCCTCCAGCCAGTGACGCCACTCCTCCAAGGCAAGCTTCACAGCCAGCAGCTCACGGTTCCCTATGTCGTAATTGCACTCAGAGGGGGACAACCGACGTGAGAAAAAGGCACAGGGATGGAGCTTCCTATCCTCCGCAGCCCACTGAGAAATCACAGCACCAACTCCCACATCCGAGGCGTCCACCTCCACAATGAATTGCCGGTCCACATCAGGCATCTGGAGGATGGGAGCGGAGGTGAACCTCACCTTGAGGGTACTGAAGGCTTTGTCGGCTGCTGGGGTCCAGGTGAAGGGTTGCTTGGTGCTGGTTAGAGCAGTGAGAGGGGCAGCAACGGTACTGTAGTTCCGGATAAACTTCCTATAGAAGTTAGCAAACCCCAGAAACTGTTGCAGCTTCTTTCTGTTCTCCGGAACTGGCCATGAAGTGACTGCTGATACTTTGGCAGGATCCATTTGGATACTTCCCTCTGCCACTATGTACCCCAGGAAGGCCACTGTCTTGACGTGAAACTCACATTTCTCTGCCTTGGCGTAAAGGGAATTCTCCAGAAGACGATGAAGGACTTGCTGGACATGGCGGGTGTGTTCCGACAGGTTTCTGGAGTAGATTAAGATGTCATCCAGGTAAACGAAGACAAACTTGTTTAACATGTCCCGCAGTACATCATTCACTAGAGCCTGGAACACAGCAGGAGCATTGGTGAGGCCAAAAGGCATAACCAGATACTCGTAGTGGCCTGTTGGTGTATTGAATGCGGTTTTCCATTCATCTCCCTCCCGGATCCGCACTAGGTGGTAAGCGTTTCTGAGATCCAACTTGGTAAAAACAGTGGCTCCCTGGAGCAACTCAAAAGCAGAGGTGAGCAGAGGCAGAGGGTAACGGTTTTTCACTGTGATGTCGTTGAGTCCCCTGTAGTCGATGCAGGGGCGAAGAGATCCGTCCTTCTTCCCCACAAAGAAGAAGCCAGCACCAGCAGGAGATGAAGATGAACGGATTAATCCTGCGGACAGAGAGCCATTGATGTAGTCCTCCATGGACCTTCTTTCAGGAGCAGACAACGAATAAAGACGACCCTTTGGAGGAGCTGTTCCAGGGAGGAGGTCGATGGCACAGTCGTACGGTCGGTGAGGGGGCAGAGATGTGGCTCTTGCTTTGTTAAACACCTCTCTGAGACCATGGTAGCATTCTGGGACATTGGAGAGGTCAGGAGCGGAGTTAGTAGGTACTGGCCGAGGGGGTAGTGCGGCAGCAAGCAGGCAGGTTCGGTGGCAGTCCTCTCCCCACTCCCTGATCACCCCGGTCACCCAGTCGAGCTGAGGGTTGTGCCGGCGGAGCCATGGGTAACCCAGGATGAGGGGTTGGCCTGGAGAGGGGAGCAGGTGAAACTGGATAGTTTCTTGATGGTTTCCGGACAGACCCATCGAGACCGGGGCCGTGACATGAGTGACCGATCCGAGTAAGTGTCCGTCCAGTGCCCGGGCAGGAATAGGAGGTGTCAAACGGAGGTTCTCCAGTCCCAGTTGGCGTGCCAGCTTGATGTCCATTATGTTGGCTTCGGCGCCAGAATCCACCAGAGCAGCCAGGGTGTGAGTTGAGTCAGAGAGGCGGAGGTGAACTTGCAGCAGGGGTTTGCGGTCGGAGGACTGGATGGTCATTGAACTCAACCGGACTCCCCCTATGCCCGGTGAGCTTCGGCCCTTTAAAGGGCAGGTTACCACCCGATGTCCATCACCTCCACAATAGAGGCAGAGGTTTGAGGTGAAGCGGCGCTGGCGCTCTGCAGGAGTGAGGGAGGCTCGCCCAATCTCCATAGGCTCAGACTGATCAAGCTGACCTGGGTGAGTGGCAGTAGATGACAGGAGCCCAGTCGGATCTCTCCGAATGCCGGTAGTAGGTGGACCTTGGCGCCCCCTCTCACGACGACGGGTCTGTATCCTTCTGTCGATCCTGACAGTCAGTGCGATGGCTTCATCAAGAGTGGAAGGCAGTTCATGGGAGACCAACTCGTCCTTGATATAGTCAGCCAAACTATGGAAGAACGCGTCCACCAACGATGGTGTGTTCCAAGAACTTCGTCTAGCCAGGGTTCGGAAGTCGATGGAATGGTCTGCGACTGTACGTCTGCCTTGTCGAATACTGAACAGTTCACGAGACGCCTCTGCGGTGGGTGAATCCAGGTCAAACACCTTCAGCATCTCCTCAGCAAACAGGTCGAAGGTTGCACATGCGGGGGTTTGACGTTCGAACTCTGCTGTTCCCCAGAGTCGAGCTCGGCCCGTCAGGTGAGTGATGGCATACCCAACTTTAGCCCCCTCCGTGGCGAAGGTCCTTGGCTGCAAGGAGAACTGAAGTCGGCAGCTAGTCAGGAATGGCCGGACCTGGGTTGAATCACCGTTGAACCGCTCGGGGTTTCCAATCTTGGGTTCCGGAGCAGCGGCTGCAATGACCGGGGCAGGTAACTCGGGGGCTGGGCTGGTGGGCAGACTGGCTGGGGTAAGGTTGGTGAGGAGTTGAATGATCATGGCGAGTTGTTGTTGCTGCTGCTGGAACTGCTGCTCATGCTCATCGGTTTCCATGTCGGGGAAAGTGTGCGCTGAGTCCATAATGGTCAGATCGTACTGTCACGGTTCAGACAGACGACCAGAGGACCACAATTGCGTCACACCAGAAAGTTTATTAAACTTAAGGGAAAAGGGAAGTAGGGAGTGAATGAAGGCTCCAGGGGTAACAGGGATCCCGTCCAATGCGCTGGGTCTGTGCCCCCCCCAGTGGCAGCGATGCGTCCTATGAAGCCGGTGGTGGGTGGTCCAGAAGTCCTGGGGGGGGGGAGACACAGACACAACAGGGCGGAATGAAACCAGGCAGCAGTACAGTTCAAGGGAAATCCAAAATACGTAGTAGCAAGGCAGAAGGCTGGTCAGAGTTACCGGGATTGAAGAGTAGTCAGGAGTCGTAATGGCAGAAGCAGGTCTGGATCTCCTGAGGCAGAAGAGTATCCAAAAAACAGGCAGGTCCGGGGTCACAAAACCAGGGTGAGCCAGAAGCGCGAGCAAACAGGTTCCGGGTGTGAGCTTTGCAGACGATCTGACACCGGAGAGCTGAAAGACAGGGCCTTAAATACTGGGAGAGGTAGTGGGTAATGCAGCGCAGCTGGCAGAGTAATTAGAGCAGAGCAGAGCAGGGACAGGTGGAGCTAGTTAGGCTGAGTAGAGAGAGTGGTGAGCAGAGTGGAAGAAAATTAAGGTGGTAACCCGGTGGAGTGAGAGGCCCATGACAGAAGAAGAAGTTGGAGAACCATCCACACCCTCCTCACCCATCTGCAGCCTCTCAAATCATCATTGCAGGCACGCGGACCAAAACAAGTCATTACCGTTATGTTAGTCAGCACCGTAACTGACTACTTCACCGAGTGCCATATTCTCTGCATCCACTCAGACCTTATCCTAGACAGTATGAGTGCTACCGTACCGTCTCCTTTCCCCTCTCCGTGCCCTCCCGTCCCCAGCTGTTCAAAGTGTCACCAAAGAGATTGATAAATTCATGTTATAAGCGCTTTGTTTCGAGAGCCTCCCGGAGTGAGAGAAAAACACCACCTGCTTGGCGAAGGAGTGGAGGGAGTTAGTCTAACAGGTCTGTGTGTGTCAGGCTGGGTGGGGGGCATTGAGGGAGGGTTGGGGGGAGACGGCAGACGTTCTCCCGGGTGGGCAGCCACAACGCACCGTGGGCCCTTGCCTTCTGAGAGCGAGCACTGCCCCGTGCCGTGTTGGCCCCCAGTGACCGGCGCTACGCCGTTGCGCCGTCAAGCAGGCCGTCGCAGATACCACTGCATGTCACTCCACAGTCCCCCCCCCCCCCCCCCACACACACACACACACACTCACACACACATCTGACGGCGGGAACAGCTGTTCTGTTAAACATGCTGTATGGAACGTGTGTCAGCACCATATGCTTCATCTACCATATCAGTCCCAACAGCATGGAGGATCGGAGTCACCCACATACAGTTACACTACACATGCCATTTAGCCAAACACTCACATACATATAGGGAAAAACAAGATATAGCCGATATGAAGAATGATAAATATATTTTTCTTTAAAAAGTGTAATGTTTTTTTATGCACGCATGTACGAGCACGTCTAGTTTTTTTGATTCAGGACCCTGACACTTTATCCATCCTCGCCATTAGAATCCCCGAATCCAAACTTACGGTATTCAATCATTTTGATTAAAAGCCAAGATCTCGAACAGTACTGTTGGGAGTGGAGAGGCCCGAGCAGCCCGCCACGTTTGAGAATTCATATATTTTCATAAACTTTTAACAATGTCAATGAGACACGTCTTCAATCTTTGGTCCACGCGACAGCAGAGCATTCAATCTTTCTTTAGCTTTTCGACAGAAAATTTGAATACGAGCACAGTGTTATTAATGTGATGGTTGATACGGAGGGCTTCACTGGGGGGGGGATTCGCAGAGGGGGTTTTATTAGTTTTGGAGACACTTGAAGCTGAGGAATAAGAGGGAATGGGAGGAAGCAGGGAGGGCAAATGCAGAAAGCAACGCTCGGCTAGGTCAAACACTGGGCCTTGTTTGGTCCTAGAAGCGTATGTTAAGATTCTAATTCAGCACGCCCAATTAACAACACTAACAAACCAAGAGGTTTCATTCCTACAATTCCTACCAGCTACAGTTTTCAATGTTAGACAGGTTAAGAATATGGCTTCTATATTTGTTTTGTTTAGATTTTTTGGGGTCCCAGACACAATCTTCATTGTGTCCATGTATTATAGTCAAAATGTTCCTCAACATTTGCTCTAATATAAATGTATCTGTTGAAGACAGGCACTTGGAGGCATACCTTCCTAAACTGAGGTTCAATCTTACATGGACAGTTTGTGGTTGACGTCAGTGCATTTGTTAATTAGTGTTAACTCTAACTAATCACACTATTAAAACCTGAAAAGCAAAGTAGAAGAAGCCCAGTTTTGCCCAAGAACAAATTGCATAGATTTTTTCTGAAAAAGACCCATGATGTATGAAGTGAAGTATAGATAGTGACTTATATGGATGATATTTGGAGTGATATACTACATTTGGAACACTGATAAATACAATGACTATGACATTCAATTCAAATTTCCCTGATTGACCTTGTCCTTGATGTTATGAAGACACTACCTTGGCAAACATCAAATGATTTGCCAATGGTACTGTAGATCAATTTGTACATCTAAAGTGAACACGTTACACAATCCATAGCAATTGGGCAAGGTAGTGCTGGATTGGTGTGTCCCAAATGGCACTGTATTCTCTATATAGCGCACTACTTTTGACCAGAGCCTTATGGGTCTTGGTCAAAAGCAGTGCACTATAAAGGGAATTGGGTGCCATTTGGGACATGAACAACGTCTCTCTTTGACACATCTTTGGTGTCATCGGAGGAGCCATATTGGCGCCTGGGTAATAGACCGGTCTCCTCTTTGACAGGAATTATTACGTGTCTGGTTTCATGTAACACTGGTGGCCATTTTATCTCCACCTGTCAATATTCATACCCAGGTCAAACACTATGCTGACATTATTATTGTGTGTGTGTGTGTTTGTGTACAGTATGCATGTGTGTGTACATACCTGTATCTATACTAACTATGTTTGTTGGTCTTCTTCAGGACAGTTTCTCCCTCTCAGCCCTGTCCTCTTTCCCCTCCCTGTATCAGTGCTGTCATCAGGATGGATTGAGCCAGTCCCCCCAGTGCAAACCAAACCACCGCAGACCACCGCAGACAGACAGAGTGGGCTAGTAACCCACTGGATAACAAGTAGACGCCCTCGTCCCTTTTTGGGGATGTGAGGGGCTGTAGAGCTAGAAATATGGGCTTGTGTGTGTTGAGGTGTCTGATAGGGAAAGAGGGGAGAGGGCGAGGGAGGGGAGAGGGGCCGGAGTTCCAGAGAGGTTCCTGTGGTCGTTTGTAACGGGGACACTCTCTCATAGCACCTGCCCAAACCAGACGCCCCTGTAATGACTCAGACTGATGGTGTTAATAAGACTGGCTGCCCCCCTTGGCTAGTAGTGGAACGCCCCAGCAAAGGTAGAGCCCCACAAGACGCAATGCACACACACACACACACACATACACACACACGGACGCAAGCAGGCACACACACGCTCATAGGCATACATAAACACACAAACACGGACAGTCGGGCACACGCACACACATCTCTAGCAAGCCTACCTTTCAGACGAGGGGATGAGGGAAGAGAGAAACTGACCTTTCCTATCTTTAAAAGAGATAATAATGGAAATAAAAATGTGTTGGTGCACGGTGAAAATCTTTCTGCTGGAAGGAAAACAAGGAATTATTATATATGTCTTCATGCATGTACAGATAATCTGTCTCTTTTTTATTTAATAGATAAACATCAGTAATTGTTGGTTGATTCCTTTACACACCGTATGGAAACATATAGCCATTTTATTTTTACCAACTGTTTATTTGGTGTTCTCTCAGCATTCTAATGCTTCTGTTTATCCGATGTTTAATCTTTTCTTTCGGGGTACTGATCACCTCTGAGGGTTGTGTGACTAAACAGTGCTACTGTGTGACCAATGCGAGTGGCTAGTAGTTTTTGTTTGCCACTCTCTCTCTTTCCGAACCGCAGTATTTACTCCTGTACTGTCAGCACAGTCTCCTCTCTCTCTTTCTCTCTCTCTCTCTCTCTAGCTCTCCCACCTTTAAATCCCTCTCTTTCTCATCTCTCGCTCCTCTCTCTCTCACTGTCTCTCTCCCTCACCGTCTCTCCCTCTCTCTTATCTCTCTCTCATCTCTCTCTGTCTCTCTCCCTCACCCTGTCTCTCTCACTCTCTTTGTCTCTATCTCTTTCTATCCGTCCCGGCCTGAGGTAAACGTATTTGGCAGAAAAGCTGACGGAGAGCTTGTTTTAACAACCCCAAGGTCAGCAAGTCAAAGCCTGCCCTCGTCACGCCACCCTGGCTGTGTGGTGGGCTGTCTGTGTTTGTAGCCGCAGTCGACACTGTGGCATCTCCACGGAAGATTTATCCTCTACACCTTCAATAATTCAATAATGCCTCCTCTCCTCTCCTCTACTCTACTCTTCCTGCCTACACATCTCGTCTTCTCCACTACTCCTCTTCCTCTCCCACTCCTCTCCTCACATCGCATCTCCTCTCCTATTTCACTCCTCTCCTATTCTCCGCTTCTCCTCTTCCTCTCTTCTCCTGCTTCTCTCCGGCTGTGAGTGTTGTTAGAGAGCAGGGCCTAAATGCCACCAGGCCTCAGACCGACCCGCTTCCTCTCCTTTTTCTTAGCAAAGGCATGATGGACTGGTGCTGAGGGCTGCAGGTTTACCATGTAGGTGCTTGTGTGTGTGTGGTGTGTGTGTGTGTTTGTGCTGTATGTTGTGAATCATCTGTGTGTTTTCCTGTGCTGTTGTTGACCTGAGTGATGGGTTTTGACCCCCCTGCCTGGCGCCTGCACTCCTCTCTCCCACCCTATTGATTTGATCTGAGGTTTCATAGCCGTGTCATGTGGTTGTGTCATTTACAGTCGTCGCTGTGTGTCTGTACTGTACCCTGGGTTACACTTTCATAGTGAGCGAGCGGCATTCACTTAGTATTGGTAAGTGTAAGATGTCACATGAGATAGTGTTGCATTCATGTCCGTTGATATGAGCATTGGAGAGTTAAAAGCTCGAGGTTGTATTTGTAGGAGCCATTTGACTAGGTTAGCCACTACTGTATTCATTAGCCACCAAAACGGAAGAGAATGGACTGAAACAGGGACTACCTGAACTTGTCTGATAAAAAAAAAAAGTATTTCTTTGTCCAAAGTTTTGCAACGGTGTGCCCTAATGAATACGATCCAGGCATTTTCATTAGACATGCAACAAATGAAGGAACCAATTTTGCATCGGTTCCATCAAAGTTTTACTGCCGGTCACTAAGGTGAAGGCTGAAATGGGAGGGTTATCGCCGTCTGTATTATTCGATTGGATTTGATTGAGTGTGATTTTGAACATCCCTCATTTCCCCGAGTTGACAGGTTGTCTCCTTCCCCTGAGCCTGTGGTAAACATTGTAATGAGCGTGGATTTCCCACTCGGTCTCTGCCACACTAGGGCCCAGGTTAAGTGCAGTTCCAGGCGATTATACATCATTAGGGTAAGTAAGACTCAGTCACGGGGAGAAGAGAAATGGAGGCCTCGGACGTTTCATTCCTCATCGGCTGCATGGAGGCAGGAATAAGGCCCAATATCATACACACTCGCATGGTCGGACACTCACACGCAAGCAAATACATGTACGTGTGCACACGCACAGCCACATAGTCACACATCACTGTGCCAACTTTATAGGGGTTAAAACACCCTGATCACTCCCACACCAGCCAGTCAGTCAGTCAGTCAACAACATTACTACTGGGGAAGAAAATGGCCATTCCACTACCCTACACTCTACATGGGAAGACAGAGTTGAAACTGGGACTTCTGGGATTTCTTTGACATTCTGTGTCTTTAGAATTAGTCCCATACCAGAGCAGGAACCTCCAGTTGGGCTTGTAAAGTGTGGATTAGATTTGGGGGCCAATGGTAGCTTCAATTGCCTGGTCTTGCATAGGAGAAAGCAAACTCAGAAGTGAGAGATGAAGGAGAGCAGGAATAATACTAATTGTTCTCATTACATAGCAAATCAAAATCAATAGAGCTCAAATAGAGGAGAGGCCAGAGTGGTCTTGAAGGACACTGTAGTTATTGCAACGAAGACGATTTCCTCCCTCCGCCCGGAATTAAAACCCGAGTCCGGACGGCGCGGTGGAACAGATCACGTTTGAATGCTAATTTCGATAAAGGACAGTTAGATTAATAGATCTGCTCTTCTCTCTGATTAAGGAATTGGGTGCATTTGAGATTGGAGTTTTAAATGCAATTTAAAGAAGAAAAAACACATGGAGAAAAATAGGAGATATTTCCTCAATTAAAGCCAGAAATGCCATTACCAGGAGAGCATATTTTCTACAGGCAATTACAAGGTCAATACATCCTCAACACGCTCCCTTAAAGTTCCCCTATGTATGTTCTGGAATTGTGTTCTTGTATTCTACTTCTTTAATTGCTCTGTAGTGGCTGCGCAGACACACACACATACGCTCATTCGTGCGCACACACACTCATACATTAATGTGCACAGACACACAAACACCCACACGGACGCACGCCGCACACACACACACACACAGACCCACGCCACACACACACACACAGACCCTGCACACACATAGAGTTTTAGTAGCTGAGGGAGCAGGGGGAGAGAAGGGCTGGTCTGGTTTGTCTCTCTGGGCTGGGTGACAGCTGTGTGTGAAGTCCTCTGAAACCGCCCACACTGTCATCTGTTCACAAGAGATCTACACACACACGCGCACACACACACACGCACACATGCAAATACTTATTTGCAAGTACTTAACATCATGATAAGCTGTTAGTGGTTTTGTAAAGCATTCCTTCATTATTGACTTGAGTCCATAACCCAGACCTACCTTGAAAGGACAGAGATGGAAATTCAGGTGGCAGCAAACTGCAAAAGTGACAAAGAGTGAGGAGGAGAGAGGGAGAAGAAGACTAGCTGCGAAAGAGGCAGAGAGGACAGAGCGAAGAGGAGCGATTTCACGCGCGAGAAAGAAAGAGTGAGAACGAAGGAGAAAGCGAGAGGGGCAGGGCTGGTTTACATAACACCGGAGATCGTCTTTGGCATGCGTCAGCTGCCGAGAGGCATCAATCACTCCATCTGTGTAAAATCACAAGCTGACTTCGATATTGCTAAATATTTATACTGTCAGATACACACAGGCAGTGCAGATGAAAAGGGCAATTCATTAGGCCTTCTCCAGCCTGTCAGCCTGCAGATGGAGATTAGAGGGAAACCTCCCACCATGGTCGCCTCACTCCGTCTCCCCAGCTCTATATTTAGCCCCTTCACCACGATAAATATCTCCAGCATGCCTCTGTTAGGTAAATACTGGGTAAATACGACCAGGGATGATCTGGAGGTAATGTAAACAGAACGTTGTGTCGTTGAGAGGTAACAACAGGGATGTAACGCAGTAGGTTTGGGTTTGGTCAGGCCTGTTGCCTCGACTTTGCTAGGTCTTGCGCTACCTATTTTTTCTCTCTCTTTCTGTCTGTCTTTCTCTTTTTCTGTATTTCTTTCACGATCTCTTTCTTTCACTCATCTCTTTCTCTTCATCTATCTTCTTCAGTTTAGACGTGAAGTGCGGCACATATTTTTGATTACTCACAGAGGGCTGAATATTTCATCTGTCTGACTATCTGACTTTCAGATCATAGTAGCCCCCCCGCTCTCTCTCTCTCGCTCTCTCGCTCTCAAAGCAACAAAGAAATAGAAAACTTTTCTGCTTAATTACAGTGGAAATCTCCATGTTGATTAGCAGGGAAAAAATCTGCTTTAGTCTTCCCAACTTCAAATGTATAATGAATCATTAAGTCATGGGAGAGTGTGAGTGAAAGGGATAGAAAATGGACACATGGATGGAGGGAGGAATGGAGAGAGGAGGAGAAAGGGAAAGGTGTGTAATTATCTTCAGAATGTAGACATCACCAGTAAATCCATGGAGCCATCTGACATGGCTAATTAAGGAAGCAATCAAAGGTCCACCTCCCGAGAGTTGGAGAGGGAGAGGGCAAGGGAGAGAGAGGGAGAGGGAGAGAGAGGGAGAGAGAGGGAGGGGTAATGGGGAGAGTGAGAGAAGGGCAGGAAGGAGAGTTGAGGAGTGACTGAAGCAGTCTGTTCTGTTGTGGTGATTCCATGTGTTAGTCCTCTGAGCGGAGGCTCATGCAGGCCTAACTATCCCCAGCTCCTTTATCATGCTTTCGGTCTGACTCTCACCATCACAGATATGTGACCGACCGCCTCGATTCGGTCTTGTGTAGCAAAATTTGAAATTGTGTTTTTTACATTGGATAAAAGTAGAGACACGGAGCTAGAAAATGGTATATCATACACTGCAGTTGAGGAACAATGGGAAAGTAATTCTGCTTTGAAAGTTGATAAACTTGTAATCCCACTTTTGAGAAAATGGCCGTTGAATGTTTTGGTACACCTACTGGAGAGCTCTTCTTTGTCTACACCCATTCAGCATCGTTCACACCCTCTTAACCTTAGTCCCACCCATCTCTTTAAGGATTCACATGTGAGGCCATGTGGTAAACACAAGCTATATCAAATAAAATCAAATGTTATTTGTCACATACACAGGATACAGAAGGTGTAAACGGTACAGTGATAGTACTTGCAAACTTGCATAGTAGCAATATCAAAAACAGAAAGTGTCCAGATACAAATATTTTATAAATATTTTATCGTTATTAGATGGCGCTTACCCAACACACTTGTCTAAATTGATGGGTCATGTGAAGGAAATGCTATAACCACCCCTCACCCACATCTAGCTAAGTGGATGGGTCACTATTGTCTAGACATGTTCATGAAATGCAATCGATGGCCGTAATCACCCCCAGACACACCTCCTAATTTGATGGGTCATGTAATAATCCGGCTGAAGTGGAGTCTTTTGTTTAGACATGTAGCTAGCTAGGTAGCTAGCTAGCTAAACAATGAACCGGCATAACCCCAACTCATACTACTACCAATACAAACATTGTCATAGCTGTAGTATGAATCTACAGGTAGCTAAAGCTAACAAACTAGGTTCAATGTTAACTAGCTAACATTAGGTTATAACTAGCAATGCAAATTGATTTCTGATTAGAATAATATTACTACACAGATCATACACGTAACGTTAGCTAGCGAGCCAGCAAGCTAACATTTGCTAGCTAACTAACAGTATGCTTTAACTTGCAATAAACATGACTTTCCGACAAAATTATAAACGTATATCTGGAAAATGTAGCTAGACTCTTACCCGTATACATGGATGAATGCTTCATGGCAGACTGGAACCATTTAACTCCGTTTTGTTTGTAGCTACATCTTGTTTGGCCAGCTTTGTGTCAAGTCACTCCAGTTCATACTGACCGTGGCGTGTGCAGAAAGTAGCCCATCACTTTTTCCTACTGATCTGTCAATAGCGCCTGCTAAATTCAGGGCATCAATGTTGTTGAGAAAAGTAGCAAAACTTTTGTAGTTCTCGATGGCTAAAGTTATATCTTTCAAAAACGGCGTGGTAGAAAGGACTGTCAACACATACTGAACAGCTCACATTATATACAGAAGTGTGCTACATGGCAGACCAATCCAAACTCATCTCCTGGCATGTCCAGCCCATACAGTATTTGTTATTAAGGCACATGAAAGTTCACATGTTCCAGAAGGCATTTCTTCACAAAAACACATTTTGATAAAAAATACATGTTTATGTTCAAATGCTGCTCCTGTGAAGTAGTCACGTGCGACATATGCCTAGTTTCCTGAAACGAGTCACTCACCTTTATCAAGGGTTACCCCCTCTCCCCACCCACCCTCCCTCCCCTTCCTCCTCCATTCCCTCCCCTGGTGGCAGATGTGTGGGTGACCAGGGGGTCAGCCAGTCTTGGCCAGGGGAGAGTCAGCAGAAAAGGAGCTGAGGAGAGAGAGGAGTGTATGGAGGAGAGAGAGGAGTGCAGGGAGGAGAGAGAGGAGTGCAGGGAGGAGAGAGAGAAGTGCAGGGAGGAGAGATAGGAGTGCAGGGAGAAGAGAGAGGAGTGCAGGGAGGAGAGAGAGAAGTGCAGGGAGGAGAGATAGGAGTGCAGGGAGAAGAGAGATGAGTGCAGGGAGGAGAGAGAGGAGTGCAGGGAGGAGAGAGAGGAGTGCAGGGAGGAGAGAGAGGAGTGCAGGGAGGAGAGAGAGGAGTGTAGGGAGGAGAGAGAGGAGTGCAGGGAGGAGAGAGATGAGTGCAGGGAGGAGAGAGAGGAGTGTAGGGAGGAGAGAGAGGAGTGTAGGGAGGAGAGAGAGGAGTGCAGGGAGGAGAGAGAGGAGTGTAGGGAGGAGAGAGAGGAGTGCAGGGAGGAGAGTGTAGTGCAGGGAGGAGAGAGAGTAGTGCAGGGAGAAGAGAGAGGAGTGTAGGGAGGAGAGCGAGTAGTGCAGGGAGGAGAGAGGAGGACCGTGACCTGGCTGTATGCACTGTGCACTGAGTGACCAACACTGTACCAAACCCTGGATGTATACCTTCTTCCTTTGCTGGCAGCCCTATGCCCTAATTATACGTCCTTAAAGGCCCACTCTGTGATTTTTATGATTTATTTATGATTATTTAAATGAATGATTGAAACCCATTGATTCTTGAAGAATATCACTTATGTGCCTCTCTTGAGCTACATGTTGAATATACGGTTGACCTAGAAAGATCAGTGCGCCCATGTATGGCTGTTTGTCCTTGGGGTGTTACTGTACTGTGTGTCTCCATCCTTCTCTCTCCTCCTTATCCTTCTCTCATCTCTCCGTCCTCCTCATCCCTCTGTCCCCCTAGTGTCAATCTCGTCCTGGTGTAATTGGTTGTTTTTTGGTCACCAGGCCCGTCCCCTCTCTCTCTCCCTGGCTTTGATTCATAGGGCTTGTAAAGGTGACAGTGGTCCCTTTCAGTCCCTTTCAGCTCGAACAAAGCAGGTGACAAAAACACATCCCTAGACAGCTGACCTGTTGGTCCCCACTGTCCCCACCCCGCCTCTCCTTGCCTGGGCTTGAGGGACACAGGGGGAGGAGGAGTGGGTCTCATGCAAGCATGTAGCCTGTACCATGTAGTGAGGGGAGACCCCATACCCTTCTAGCTCCCCCTCCACACACCCCAGTCCCCTTGCTTCCTTCTTCTACCCCTCCCCCTAACCTCCCATGTCCCCCTCCCCCTAGTCCCACAGCCCAGCCCCCACAGCCCATCCTTGGTGACCTGGATACATGCTCTGTCTGACACTTTAACTACTTAGCTGTGTCACCTTCAAACCCCCAAAAGCATCACTGACACCCATCCTACTTGTGCATCAGCTGTAAAACGACCTCACAAATAAAATACCCACATGTGTCTCAGGTTTAGTGGTCTCACACCGCCCCATTCTAAGCATCCAGGTTCATATCTATAGTTTTACGTAATCGGCGCATTAAAGGATTGTAAAGGACTCCGTTTGAAAATTATTGATCTTAAAGCCCATGTGTTTTTCACAGTGTTGTCATTGTGCCGTCATGTTTGATACAGTATAAATGACTGAGCCAGCTTGACTGAGCCAGTTTATGATTCGTATTCACTCTAAATGCTGTATGGTCAGTTCAGTGTTAAGGCAGTTCAGACAATGTTAAGGTTGACTTGTGTAATTGATTGGTGGGGGCTGCATGTTGGTGTTAAGGTTAATTCCTCTAACTGCTGGTAAGTGGCGTCTCAACGCTTCCCAGGCGACGGCCCTCTCCTCCCTGAAGTAATGCCACTTATAACCCCCCTCCTCTGCCCAACACCACAGGCTGTGCTGGCTGGGGGCATTGATCCACTGATCAATATATAGCTGCATCTGTAGTGTACACTACACTGAAGACTCCAAGCTGTTGGTCGTATGGTTATAGGGTAGACTAAATGCTTCCCAGCCAAAACAGTTTGGAACAGTCTGGGCATATATTATGACAACATTTTGTGACGTTTTTGTTTGTTTCGGCAAGGTTTTTTTCCGGCTATTCGGGCACACATCTTTTTTCTCTCGAGGCAAGCCGAAGTCGGTAGCCGAAGTCGGTAGCCGAAGTCTACACCGCCTCGTCGGTGATTACCCAACAGTAGGAATTCTTCAATGAAGTGCCTGTTGTCATTCAATGAGAGATGACTCATCCTCATGCACATTTTTTCACTTGAGAAATACTGCACCAAACATCTTAGTTAGATGTCAAATTGCGTGACTAAGATCTCTTCGGCAAAACATTTCAAAATGAATGACAGAGTTCTTAGATTCATTCGGACTATTTTGAGGAAGTGTATACTGGCTACGGCATGTTAAAATGGACAAACAGTACTATTGACATTTTTCAAGGTCTTTAATTATGCAAGCACACTGTATGCGAGCACACTGGCTGTGTATGTGTGTCAGACTGACTGACTGTCTGTCGGTTTGTCTGTCTGCATTCTCCTGTGTCTCTGACACTATAATTCTCTTATTCTTTATTTTCTCCCCATTCGATCTCTGTTGTGGCTTTTCCCTCATCCTCTGTAGGGAGGCCACTCTCATCTGGAGAAATGACATCAGAGCCCCCCTTCTATCGCTCCCCTTCTTTCTTTTTTATCTTATTCTCGCCGAGCCTCCATCTTGTTTGGAATCACTGCAAATAATGCAGTGTGCCTCTCTCTGTCCTCACAACTCGCTGTTAAAGGAATCAGTCACTCAGAACACTCAAAACACATATTAAACACGCATCAGCCTCTCGCCGGGGCCAAATCACGCTGTTCAAATGTTGTTCTTCCACCGGGAGTGTGGGGACAAGTGAAGAGATGGGATGCGCAACATTAACTTGATTCACGGCGGCGGCGACTGAGTGACACCCCATAAACCTCAGCAGGCAGGCTGGCTGCTGCTAGGGCCGGCAGACAGCACCCCACGGATAATGTGACACACGCTAGCGATGCCTCCTATAGCCCGCCACACACATACATAAGTGCAGACACACACATGCGCAGACACACACACACGCGTACACATGCACACACACAAACACACACTCGTTTTATGGTAATGTTGAAACATCTGAGCAGTGAGTTATTGTCCTCTCCAGTCAGCCTCTCGGCTCTTAGCAGTTCAGCGTTGGCGTAATACGTTAGCAGTAAAGCGGTGGCCTGTGGGTCTCTGTAAACAGGTCACCTCTTCTGTCCTAAATGTCAGCCTCCCATACAGAGGGACTGGCACCCTAGCTGTCACAGCACTTGTTCTATAGACTGTCCATAGACTGACCATAGTGTTTCCGACTAATGTATTTATGACTATGGGTTTTAATGTGTTCACTCTGAATTATGGAGATTTGGTTTCCTATTGTGTCATTATACTTCTCATGAAAGGAGTTGAATATTTGTTTCTATTGCGATATAGCCTACCTGCCGTGTACTTCAGGAGATTAGCTAGATTTTGTATTTTATTTTAGAATTGTATTGTTGCAGGTTTGTGCTTAAATACATTATGCGATCCATCCAGAGAGTGAGGGAAAAAGAAAGACAGAAGGAGAGAGAGAGCGAAAGAGAGAGGGAAAGAGAGATGAGAGAGAGGAGGACAGAACGAGACAGAGAAAGACAGGGAAAGAGGGAAACAGTGGTAGGGTATAGGCTTGACTCTGATAATCGAAGAGGCCTTCTCAAGGAGTGGACGACTGATACATCTCTCTGTGAGGGGGCTCTCCTCTTCTCCTCTCTTCCTCTCCTCTGTCTGGAATGAAACCGGCATCGCTCTGCCACAGTCATCTACACTTATATTTCACTCTGATGTTATGTGTCATCCACAGGGAACACACAAAGTATTGTCCCCCCCCCCAACAATTTCCCATGCAATCACTGGCGGGGGGTTGTGTGAAGATGGGGGCTATTTTGTAAAGGCATATCAGTGGAGGATGGAGATGGACTGCTATTTGGCAGAGGGTGATGGGAGTAGTGATTATGAAGAACTGACCACTGGTCAGTTTGATGACACACAGACGTACTAGCATTAGTTACACTAGTCACTGGGATACACAATGTCCCCCATCTTGATTAGGTGTAGTTGACGATGCTGTAGCTACAGTATTGTCATTGTGCATTAGTACACTGGTCATCATAGGTCATTTTGTAGCACAACTACATTTTGTAGCTTTGCCATCAAATGATCAACCCACCTGGTAAAATAAGGGTAAAATAAAATAAAAATAGAAATGACAGGGAGAAATAGATAAATAAATGATCGATGAGTTTATTGTTGCGTGTGTGAAGCAGACCTGGGTCAGATTCTTTCAAATACCTCGTTCTCTGATTTACATTTAGCCCGGTACAATGGAACCAAGCACACCTGTAGGTATAAGCCTAGAAAATATTTGACCCAGGTCTGGTGTATGTGTGTTTGTGTGTGTGTTTGTGTGTGTGTATCTCCTGTTCACCTCTCCAAATCCTTTTCTCTGGATAGATTATGCACGTCTGAATCCTCTGAGCTGCTCTCAACCTTAAACAATGCCATTTCTAACACCATTCCCATTGCCTTGGCAACTCCATAGCAACCTGTGATCTGCCAGGGCATGGTGTGGATCAATTAGCACCATCTGATATCTCACCACTTCTTGTCACCCATTTTAATATCTTGATATTGTCTTGTTTTCTTTTTGGAAAAATGAATTTGTGTATTTATTTTGTTAACAAATATGCGTCCTAGATTATTTTTCATATCAAGTTAATGCAGTATTTATATATAATCTTTGATGCTATGCTCTACTATTACATAAACTTTGCCAGTGCCCTGCAGAAATTGAATTTAAAAAGGAATAAAGGAAAAATAGAGGCAACATGCCCCTGGTCAATAGAATGATTGGTCATCAAAAAGAAAAGAGGACCAAGGCACTCTTCATATAATTAATTAAAATGCCTTTATTTGTATGGCATGTTGAATGGAACAAAAATTTCTAAATCTAAATCTGACGTGTTTTGGCTGCATGGCCTTCATCAGGGAGTACAAAGATATGATAATACAATGTCTTCTTTTGAACAAAGCATTTTCCAATCAACCCTGATTGAAGACACGAGGGCGTGGTTACAGAATAGTTCATAGTCAATAGTCATTGGACAACACCTAGTAACTTTTTTCAACAATAATTAATGGTCATTGGTGCTATAAGTATAGTCCTAATCACAAAAATGTCCATTGACACAATGTTATCAAAACCCCATGCACGTCACACTGCTTTGCCATTAACTTTGCTCCATATCTCTGTGTTTTTTCCAGGTATCGTGTCCAAGTCGTTCGAGTGTCGTCTAAAGGGCCAGGGGGCCACATTCGTGGAGGCGGACACCGCGTTTGACGGGGCCTTCCCGGTGCGGAGCGTGGGCTCCATGGAGGGGCTGGAGGGCCAGGGGGGTGTCCAGCAGGTGATCATTATCCAGGGTTACGGCGGTGGGGAGATGGCCTTCGACCAGGCCCTGGAAGAGTCAGCCGCTGCCACCTTGCGGGACCTGGCCATGGCGGGTCAGGTGGCCGAGGTGCTCCACATCACTGAGGATGGCCAGGTCATCTCCTCGGGGAGGGAGGTGTCTGCAGGTGGGGCCCATCACCTGGCCGGAGGCACCACCCAGTACGTCCTGCTGGAGTCCGGCGGGTCTGTAGCCGGAGGCGGGGGTGGAGTTCACGGGGGAGGGGCGATGCACCACCACATGGAGTCGGAGTCATCCACGGCTCTGGATGCCCTTCTCAGCGCCGTCAGCGAGATGGGCCAGCAGGAAGAGGACAGCCAAGAGGTCATGACTCAGGAAGTGGTGTCAGAGGTCATGGAGCGAGTAGTAGAGGAGGAGGAGATGGAGGTGGAAGTGAAGACGGAGGAGGAGGTGTGCGAGGAGCACCAGGTGCAGGATGAGCAGGTGGTCCAGGAGGTGCTGCAGTTTGCAGCCAGCCAGCTGATGATGAAGGAGGGGCTGACACAGGTAATCATCAACGATGAGGGGACCCACTACATCGTGACGGAGCTGGATGACAACACCCTCCAGGTGGAGGGGACCATGTACACCCAGCACCAGGGAGGGGAGGACGACCAGCAGAGCGAGGGAGTTTCAGAGGGCCAGGCTGGGGAGAGGATGGTCTACTACCTGGATGGAGCTCCACACAACGTGGTTCTGGAGAAGGTGGAAGTGGACTAGTCAGTGACTGTGGCCAGAATTTCAATTGGATTTCCTTGATTCCTCGCGTCCTCTCTCCTCGCCTCCTTCTCAAAACCTGTTGGATAAGAAGTTATAGGGGAGGGACCTTTTGACCTTTTCATCCATTGGGTTTTGATGAGGCGGCGAGGAGAGAGAATGCAAGAAATCAAGGAAATGCAATTGAGACTCTGCCTGTGTGAAGGCGGCAGGTAGCTTAGTGGTTACGAGCGTTGTGCCAGTAACCAAAAGGTCGCTGGTTCTAATCCCCGAGCCGACTAGGTGAAAAATCTGTCGATGTGCCCTTGAGCAAGGCACATAACCCTAACTGCTCCTGTAAGTCGCTCTGGATAAGAGCGTCTGCTAAATGACTAAAATGTAAATGTAAATGTGAAGACCAAATGTCCAGCTTAAAGCCCCTAAGAGTCTTTCTCTTTCATGGATTTCTTTTTACATAGCTTTATCTCCATTTTGCAACGATTAACTCAGGCTAAACTTCACGTCTATGGAGTTATAGTGAGGGGCGAAGGCTTTGGTGCTAACATTATTTAACATCTTCATAATCTTACAGCCATTGCCAGAATTACCACTTGTTTTTGGAGTTATGACTGTAAGACTGGAAATACATATGCTATTTTCACATGGTTATATTTTTTGAAGTGTGTTCAATTGCAAACATTTCCAGCAGGAAATGTTCCTGTTATCTAGAAGGACTTACAATCTTTAAGTTGCATTGTTTGGTTTTATTGAAAGTTGGAGAATAATAACAGCTTTCTTTTTCTTTTTGATATGGTTTTACTAAAAGGAAGATTCCACCCAAAAACGAACTTTTGGTATTTGTTTAATTAGTCCATTGTTGATACAGTCCCACAATGTTTTGCATGTCAGCAATCCATTTTTCAAGATATATAACTTTCAAAATACAGAAATACAGCCAGTGTGAGGCATTATGATACTATATCAACAATGGACTAATGAAACAAATACCAAAATATAGTTTTTGGGTGGAGTTTTCCTTTAAGTAGTGAATTAGTTTGCAATTGTAAATTAAATAATTATTTTTTGTTAGTTTATTTGAAAGGTACATTAATAGGTCATGTTTTGATAACAGAGAGGCTATTACACCTTGGACATCGAAAATATCCAGGCTGCTGATTGGTCTAAATCCAGGGGCAGTCCACTGATTGGCTTTTTCATTCCTGCAATTGCTCAATATGGTCAGGGTGCTGATTGGTCTGAATCCAGGGGCAGTCCACCTGTTTTTCAGGATGTTCTTAAAATGTCATGGTGCTGACATTGTTTTGCATCATTAATAAGTTTTCTCATAGTGAGTGTTCTTTGACTGACAGATAGGACAAATTAATTGGATTGTCGCAGAAACATGTTTTGACAGAATAGCATGAAGAGATGACACAACATTTAGTGAGTTGCTGATAATCGTCAATAAAATAAAGTTGCTAAGTATTTTTTTTCCTGCTCTCAGTTAATGTAAATATGTTTCTGTAAATGAAATTGTAATGATACTTGCATTCAGTGGCGGCTCCTGAAAAAATTCTCAGGAGGGGCAATTTTTCTGATGATTTAGGTGACCTACACACATTTTAAAAAAGATATGTCCAGCAACAACATGAAGACAGGGGCAGCATATAAGTCAATACCAGAAGCATTTATTGACTGATCTGGGGAGATGGATTCCAGTTTCTGTGACAGATTATAAATAATCTCTGATGCCTTTGTTATATTAGCTTTTGGTTGAATGTACTGTCGTAGTAAATATATAATGTTATAGCTTGGTCTGACTAAAATCTTGTGCATGACCCATTTTGTGTTGGGCCTTTGTATTCAATACAATGAACAAGAGTCCTATCTTGTCAGCCTTGTCAGCAGGTGGCTAAGGATAACACCCACGCCATAGGTCTCTCAGTTCTTCCAACTCACGAGTTCTTGCCCTGAGGACACACACACACACACCCACACACACACACACACACACACACACACACACACACACACATCATCACTGATAAACACACACACACACACATCATCACTGATAACAAACACACACACACACACACACACACACACTGATAACAAACACACACACACACACACACACAAATCCTCTTCTCTTAGGCTGAACATCTGAAGACAGAGAACCCGACTCAGAGCCAATGCAACAGTGACACTAGCCTGGAGGTGACCTCGCCCAACTCATCAGGACCAATCAGAAGATCAGAACTACTAGATTCAACCTACTTCATTTTATTGTATAAAATGTCAGCACACAATGTTTAGGGGCTCTTCTGATAAACTCCCTACGAGTTTGACGAACGGGTCCGTGCACGCGATTCCAGATATCTTTACCTCTGAATAAACTGCCTTATATTATACAATTATCCACCTTGTCCAAAAGTCTCTACTTGGTCTCCGTTCTCCAGTAAACTTGTTTTATCAACAATAGTAAGGTTCAATGACACAGAAAGCAGTTCAATGTCGGGGTACAGAGTCGCTCTCTTACCAGGATCGCGGTCCGCTCTGACCAGGGTGAAGCCGGCCGGCTCCACCTCTCTGTCCGGGACTCTGTCATCCAGCCAAGTCTCCCAGCTGTATTGGGATTCCGCTGCCAGCAGCGTTTTCATTATTTAGTCCGTTCGTAGCGGGTATGTACACGATCAACAAGATCAGTCCAAAACCGAAGATCAGTCCAAAGCAGAATGTTTGCAGAATGTTTGTAAACTAAGTCTACAAATTAAAAACATAAAATAACGCCACACTGCAGGTCGCAACATAGACGCTGCTAGCCGCCATTGTCTTAGTTACGTTCAACGTTACGTCACGTATGACGAAAGCGCGTAAGTGCATGCCCACAGACACCCATAGAGAATGTATTGAAAGCTTTGAAATGTGAAAAAAATAGATTTTACATGACAGGCTATGAGAGACTTCTGGGCGATTTTCAACCTGACTGAAATCGCCCAAAAAACGGGCGGGGCCATTTGAAGCACGACTTTAGCCTGATTTGACATTTAGTGGCTGGCAGATCAGACGTGAACACTGATAACTGCTGTTGCCGTGATATAATTGATTAGAAAAAAAATCCCTTCCTTTTCCCGTTTGGCAGTGCGTCGCCCATATCGCCCTATTGAACAAGCCGTCCCTGCTTGCATTTGAGTTATGACAATAAAGCTCAATCTTCATTTGGAGGGGTGTTAGTTCACCTCAAGTTTGCTATGACAGTGATACAATCTCCTATTCTCATAAACCACATGAACTTACATGCATCAACTGACATAGGAGCTTCGACCAAGTGTGTTTCCAATCACCATCATCATGATCATCACCATTGTCATTATCACCATCATTACCATCATCATGATCGCCATCATCCTAATCATATTCCTCCTCTCCCTCACTCAGCCCCCTATTCACTCCCTCCATTGTGTTGAACAGAACACACACATCCTTTCTCCTTGCAGTATTCAAGAGCTGGAAGAGGGAATCAATATTCACTTAGGGCCGTAGCACAGCCTCTGATTGAGTGAGTGGGAGGTCAGAATGACAGCTATGAACACAATGCCGAAGACTGGCGTTCACACAGGGGCCATCAGGAGATCATCCCTTTACTGTGAGAGAGAGAGAGAGAGAGAGAGAGAGAGAGAGAGAGAGAGAGAGAGAGAGAGAGAGAGAGAGAGAGAGAGAGAGAGAGATGTGGGCTGGCTGAGGTGAGAGAGGAGCAGAAGAGCAGCAGCAGAGAAATCCCCCTCATTGGAAGTCCCCCACTGTTGGAAGGTGAGCCTGTAATTTCACATGGCATACTGTATGTCTCTCTCCTACACAGGACTATAGCAGCCCTGCCTCAGCTAAAACCTGCAATCCTCGCTGTCCCCTTTCACGCTTTCTCCTCCCAGTTAACACACAGTTAGCACAATTATATCACGTGAATCACCATGGTGTGTAGGTTTCTATGTGTGTATTGCTGTACGTGTGTGTGTACGTGTAATATGCTGGTATATGTGCGCGGCGTGTGTCTCACTCTCTCCACCCTGTGCGGCTTCCTAATCAGAGATGGGTGGATCATTATTAGCTGCAGCAGGCCGTGCGTGTGACATGGAAGAGGGAGAAATTAGCAGCTGTCACCAAGTGATGAGTTCATTTCCTGACAGGCCCGGTTCGCCTGAGTCCGTTAGAGACGACGGCTGATGGAAACCTGCCGCTGCAGCTTAATTGGCGAGCCAGAAAAGGGCAGGGGGAGTGTAGGGGGAGGGGAAGGGGGGTGGAGGGACGGCTATCCTCCCTCTCCTTCCATCACTTTGTGGGGGCAGACGGGAGAGCAAGAGGGACAGGGTATGGGATCTCTCTGAGTATGATAAATATGGCAATTCTGTTTAGTTCGCCGTCTATAGAAAACATATCAGCCCATGGATCATTTTCTTAATGTCTCCGCTATTAGTTTGGCGGCCCCTTTGGCAGTATTAGCATTCTCGCCGATACTGATACACTCTGGTTGTGTGTTGTGTCCTGGGGGCAGCATGCAGGTACAATTCTATTAAAGGGACCTGTTTGTTTGTGGTCTATTTTCTCTCTATGTTATGTGGTCTTGTACCTGGAACATTAAGGCAGTTGAAGATATAGAACAATTCTATATTTTCTAGTCAATCATTGTTTGTATCAATACTCTAACTGAACTGTAATTTCTTGAGTCTGTGAAAGCTTATATAATGCGGCAGCAACAGTTTAGGAGTGGTTCATCTCTTTAAGGAATGATGGGGCCTTCCATCTCTCTCTCCCCCATATCCCTGTCTTTGATCACACTAATCCAGCGCTAGCACCCCCCACCCTCCTGCCATAGACCCACTGCCACACCTACCTCAGCGCGTGACAAACATTGACAGCCAGTCCCACTCCATTCCTGAGCCACTCATAGCAGGCGTTCCCCCACAGAACCCCCCCCCCCCCCCCCCCCCAACACACACACAGCCAAATACACACAGTAACACACACGCACACACATTGGCTCAAGCATGTCCACAAACACACACAAGCACATGAGCACACACACACGCACACCCCCCTGAAAACACAACAGGCCCACAGACATGCGGGCTCTCAACACTTCATTAAGAGAAGCAGTGATTGAAAAACGATCCGATTATCTTAATATGAAGAGCGGGGTGACCGAAATAACTGTCATTTCAACCTTGAACGAGAAACAACTGTAAGTGCTTTTAATTAGACACACAACACAGCGGAATAGTCTTGCAATGAGAGAGAGAGAGAAAGAGAGAGAGATGTATTCCCCCTCCTTCCCCGGCAACTTTATGAAAACTTTGTTGAAGTAAAAGGGTGGGAAAACCTCCTTAAAAATGTTTTTCCATTTAGATTTACAATATTTAATTTAGATCTCTAGAGAGAGAGAAAAAATGTGATGTTCTACATCTATCTGCTTCAATTATGTAATTTAACATTCTCAGTTTTCTTTAGCTACCATTTAGAGAGAAATATACACGTGGATACACATTTAAAGAGATCATGCTACCCCTGAAACAGAATATGACTGTTTGCTATATTTTCACTGTCAGAGAGAGCTAACACTGTATTCTCTTTCAAAAGCTATTGCGATATTGTTTCACCATATGGAGGTGTGTGGTTAGTGAGGTTAGTATTATTGTTAGGACATTTCTGTTTCTTTCAAGGTTCTCTATGGATCCCTGTTCCCTACACATTATAAGGCTCTAGCTGTTCAAAAATGGCATGGGGTCGTGTGTGGCTCAGTTGGTAGAGTGTGGCACACCAGGATTATGGGTTTGATTCCCATTATGTAAAATGTGTGCACACATGACTGTAAATTGCTTTGGATGAAAACGTCTGCTAAATGGCATGTAATATGTTTAAAGGGTTCCCCTCGTGCTGCAAAAACAAATGTGTAGATTCAAGAATACAACAGTACAATGTTAGGTGTATAAAACTAAAGCTTTCTCGCAACACAATAATTATTGATTTATTTTGAAACATTCTAGAAATCTAGTTTTAATCTTCTTTCTAAATGTTCCCATTACACTAGAATGGATGCTGCTTTTCCATGAGTGAACCGGGACTCATCAAACCATGCTACGTTCCCCTCCCTATCGGCCCCTCTCACGTCTCCTGCTCTCCCCTCCTTACGTGGGCCATGAGATGGGGGTGGAGAGAGGACATGAGGCGGAGGCACGCGAGGCTCTAAGTTCCACCCAGTGAGCAAAATTAGTTGAAAGACGTATTTTCAATGTCGTTTCAACCTCCCTGAGTGAGCTCATTTAGAGGATAGACTTTGAGTTTTTTGATATTGGATTAGATGTGATATGACTCCTGACTGTGTCATTACTGTGTCTTTAAACCAGCCCTGTGCCTAAGCTGTCGACTCTCCACCAACGGGTGGAGTTTGTGTCATTCAAAGACTCATAATACACACTAATTCCCTCATACCCAAAGATTTGGTTATCATTTTTTACCCTAAGCCTGCTTGTTGATTTGGCCTTTAAAATATAAACATATCTGAACTGGTTATAAATCCATTGGCTATGGATAAGGCTGGAGTTTTGTGTAAGACTTAAATAATTGCAGACGTTTCATCCCCAGCTGTCCTCTTTAAACGGCACAGTGAATTGAGCTCAGATTTGTGAAGTGTAGCCCTTAGTGGCCCCTGGTGGCCATGTAACAAGCATGGGGGGCCCCTATGGTAAGTGTTCTCAGGGGACCTCGGCTCTGATCCAGCTCTCCCTGTGGCCCAGTTAATTTCAGCTGCACTGAGAGTCTCTCGATATTCACCACTGCTCTCCACTCCTCCTTCCCTCGTTCTCCTGTTCTTTCCCCTCCTTCTTTTCCTCCTCTTCTTCCCACTCCTATTTGTCCTCATAAAACTCTGCTCTGTAGTCAAAAAGGTGTACTGCCATGTGGGAATCAGCTGGTCTCATTACAGGCAGGTAGAGCGAGCGGTGACGGAGAGTCAGTGACAGAGAGTCTGTAACAGAGACGGGGCGCGGAGATACCAACCAAGTATAGGCCCAGGGAAGGAGGGAGCTCCCGCCCACCTGCCTCTACCCCCACCTCCCTCTCCCCCTTCCTCTCCCCTCCAGCCCTTCCATTCCTGCCCTGCGGCTCAGCTGAGGGGGGTGGGGTGAGGAGGGGGGGCAGTGGGGGCGCACAGATCATGCCGGGCGGCTCCACAGGAGTGATAAGAGCGAATAAGCTGTCAGCGTCGGCGTTGGATGGGCCTTATTGTTCATATTTAGATGGAGGAACAATGGCGGGGTGTCAGGCGCCCATAGTTCATAATCTGCTGATGCTGACCAAGTGTCAGTGTGATCCATGAGCGCCGTGGCTCCTGAATCCTTAAGCAATCCCCCGTAGGAATGTCATGGTACAAATGGGACAGCATCTGCCGGACTATAGATAGGTATAGAAGAGGGGGGGGAACGTGGGGTGAAAAGAAAAGAAAAATAGTCATATTTAAAAAAGAGAAGAGAGGGAGAAAATACAGTGTAGGGATGAAAGGACATTTCCTGATGATGGAGAGAAGTTTCCCATGTTTTTTCAAACGGAGTCCAATTGTTGGGGGGATCGGGCGGGTGCTTCGGAGAAAGGCTAGAGCCAGACACCTGCGTGGAGAGAGGGATAAATAGATGGATGGTAGAGATGGAGAGAGTGAGATGAAGAGGCGGACAGAGAAAAGGGGAGGAAGAGGGACAGATTGCGAGGGGCCCTTGGCTGTGGCGCTCACAGCTGCAGGTGAGAGAGAGGAGAATGGATGTCAGATTAGAGAGGGGGCCCTCAAGAGATCCTTCCCCCACAATGAGAGCCTGATTCAGGGCAGAGACACTCAGAGAGACAGGGAGACCACTGGAGCTCACACGGTTAATAACATTAAGAACCACACCACTCTCACTGCTAAGTAACTACACACTCTCTACACTGTTTCAAAACTAAACTGACTGACAACACTCATGAGAGTGGATGCACACGCCTGTGTCACGTGTTTGTTGGCGTTTTAAAATGTGTCACATGGAAAATGCCCCCCTCCAGGCACTCTTAATTTACTGTCAAAACCATTAGACATGCAGGGGGAGTAAAAGAAGAGATGGTATCAGTTACGCATGAGCTACAGTAATTAGCCCCCATCCCTGTGTGTGTGTGTGTGTGTGTGTGTGTGTGTGTGTGTGTGTGTGTGTGTGTGTGTGTGTGTGTGTGTGTGCGCGTGTGAATGTCAGTGTGTGCGTATACAGTATGAGGGAGAAAGATATTGTTAGTGTGTGTGTGTTTGAATGTACTATACGTCCCCTGAGCTACACAATACATATAATAAAACGATATGCAAACAGGAATAATCTTTGACAGCTTTTGTTGAAAATTCTCTAAATTGTGAATTTTTCTCTTAGGAGTCATAATTGTAATATGTGCTATGCTAATGGTTCAATTAATTTTTTAGATGACATCATGCCATCCTGATTACCCCCATGGATCCTGAACTGCCCATCCACCACCCCTCTGCGTCCCATGTCAGTCCCCTCGCATGTCCCCTCTCCCCCCACCGAGGCCTAGTGGTGTGTGTGTGGCATGCCAGCTTAGGCACGTCATGTGATTTCAGCCTATTGTTGATACTTACTGAACTGATTTAAAAACAAATCCCACGATAGCAACCACTTTTACTGTCATTAATATTTATTCAATTTCTTAAAGGGAAAGTGTTTCCTTACTAGGATATGAGCGATGGATCAACAGCCCTTGTCTCACTACGGCTGCGTCCCAAATGGCCCCTTATTCTCTTTATAGTGCACTACTTTTGACAAGGGCCAGAGGCTCTGGTCAAAAGTAGTGCACTATAAAGGGAATAGGGTGCCATTTGGGACGCGGCTTAGATCTTTACCCAGCAGGCTCCGTTGCCCTGTGTTCTGTGGGCCGCAGTGTTCCATGGCTCTGTTCAGTGTCAAGAGCAGTGGGTTGACGTCCAAGACAAACAAAACAGTCTACCAGAGTCTCCCTGCTTGCTGACAGCCACAGGAAAGGGGGAGAGCGAGAGAGAGAGGCCGGTCCTTTGCATCTGAAACGCCATTGACATCACTCCGAGCTAAGCCAGTCCTCCGCACGCCGGTCCAACTCGCTCCCCAAGGCCACGGCTCTGCCCCGTAATCAGTTTTTGTATCCCGTTACAACCCCCCTACATACAAACACACCCCACCTTCTACCCCAACGCGAACCCACCACCTAAGCACCCTCCACCCCCCACGGCCCACTCCTATCATTCAAGTTAGGGCTATTGACAAACATACAGACCCCAGTAATACCACTGGTGTTTTCCTATCTGACTAGTATGTATTTACACCCTTTACTTTTTATAGGGGGGTGGGGGACGGGGGGTGGTAGAAGGATTACTTTATACTATTCCAGGTATTCCTTAAAGAGGTAGGGTTTCAAGTGTCTCCGGAAGGTGGTCAGTGACTCCGCTGTCCTGGCGTCGTGGGGGAGCTTGTTCCACCATTGGGGTGCCAGAGCAGCAAATAGCTTTGACTGGGCTGAGCGGGAACTGTGCTTCCGTAGAGGTAGGGGGGCCAGCAGGCCAGAGGTGGATGAACGTAGTGCCCTCGTTTGGGTGTAGGGTCTGATCAGAGCCTGAAGGTAAGGAGGTGCCGTTCCCCTCATAGCTCCGTAGGCAAGCACCATGGTATTGTAGTAGATGCAAGCCTCAACTGGAAGCCAGTGGAGTGTGCGGAGGAGCGGGATGACATGAGAGAACTTGGGAAGGTCGAAACACCAGACGGGCTGCAGCGTTCTGGATAAGTTGTATGGGTTTAATGGCTGCTTTAGGATTCTGTCAAGTTCTTCAGGTACATCACAACGCTCTCCTTTGTCTCCACATTTCTAAAGATAATCCACACCCCCACTGTGGTGTTGTATCAGTCCATTGGTAAATATCAGCATAGAAACATATGTTCAACCTTCACCAAATGATGTTACATGAAGACATTTTCAACAATGTCAGTGTCACCTCGCACTTCGCTGAGGCCTTGATAACGGAAGTATGGTTGAAACAAGGCCATGTTTTACATGTGAAGATATGTCAAACGTAAAGGAACACTTTATCTAACACATAAGCAAACAATAGAAAGAGAAATTGGAGCATGACTCAAATCTGTCACTGAATACTAATATGTCACATCTGAGCTATAGAATAGCAGCCTTATGCAGAAGCTGCCACACACTGATGGAAGGACCCATATACATTTCAGGTGATGTCACATTCTGTATCGAACTGTGACCGACCTTGCTCCGCTATTATAAAGGATATATAAAATAAGTATTGACACAGTCTTTATACTCCCAATGGTGGATGATGGCAACATGTATGAACCATTGCTTCAACCCTCAGAGACAGAGAGAAGGTCTTGCCTCAGCCGGGTGTGGCTGGCAGCAGAGGCCTCAGGCATCAGTGTGTGTGTGTGATTGTCATCAGTGTGTGAGCCCAGGAGAGATCCTGGTGGAATAACATCCAGTGACCTTAGCCTTATGTGGTAGGCAGCTGCTCTGGGGGTCAGGTGTACGGTGTACATTTTAGGACACCCTAAGGGCTGACAATTGACTCAAGAAGGGATGAGGCTTAAAGCTTACGTACATCCTAAAATGTACACCGTACACGTGGAGGGCTCTGACTCCAGGACATAGCAACACTTGCATCAGACTACAAACCCCTGGCTCCTCCTCTCTCAGGCCACTATAGAGACCATGCCAAGCTAGGGCCTAGTTAAGTAATATATTTAATTAAGTAATAAATTATGTTCGCTACATGCTTCTTTCACAAACAAATTTCAATCGTTCTATAAAGAATTGAATTGTCAATTAAAAGTATTCTCCACACCGATAGGATTGGTCTGAGCATAGAATCACTGATCCACAAATCACCTTGCATCCCAAAACAACTGCTCATCAAAGTGCTGAAGCTTAGAAAATATGACAGCGCCATGTGAGGAGGGCCTGGATTCTCTGATTTAGAACACAAACAAACTCCTCCACAACTTGTCAAGTCACCCAGAACAACATCAGCAGAGAGATACAGTATTTTTAATTGACAATTAAATTATGTATAGAACCATTGAAAAGTTTCCGTGAAAGAAGCGTGCAGCAAACATTATTTATTACTTAATTGAGTTGAGTGTGTGAATGAAGAGTGACAAGACGTGTCAGTGCCACAGGTAATTATGTGCTACTAAGTTGCTTTGTCGAGGTGAGAGTCTCACAATGCTTATATACGCCAGAGTTGGGCCCCACACATCCAAGCTGTTTTTATTTGTGAGGAACTCACCTGTGCAGAATTTGGGGGGGTGATGTCATGGATGGCTCACAACATGTAGCTTACATATGCAACACAGAAACGCACGCACACACACACACACACACACACACACACACACACACACACACACACAGTCAATTAGTATGCTAAAAGCAACTTGTAATCAAGCTGAAAAACATGTCTGTTAGAAATCACTCAATCCTGACGAGATGTATAATCAAATTACCTGAGCAATTAGCGTGTTGTTGTGTCAACATCCATGTAACATACCTGAAGGCTCTAGAATGACTTAACAACGTAATTGTACATCTTGTATAGGTTGCACTTAGAAGGAATGATATTGCTGGATTGTGAACTACACATTACAGAGGACATTGGGGGTCACACACCAAAGCATCACACATAGGCTACAGTGCTAACCCAACCATTTCCTCATTATATGTTGAGCCCTGACCCTTGACCTTGGTCTAACCTTGTGAATCACGAAGAGGACTTCAGAACACAACACACTTTAATTAACATATATGGGGGGTCAGGGCCAGCTTCAATATTGCAGATAGATTGTGGCTTCTATCAATGTACTGTAATTGTCTGCATCATTTCTAATCCCCCATATATGTATACAGTGAGGGAAAAAAGTATTTGATCCCCTGCTGATTTTGTACATTTGCCCACTGACAAAGACATGATCAGTCTATAATTTTTATGGTAGGTTTATTTGAACAGTGAGAGACAGAATAACAATAAAAAAAATCCAGAAAAATGCATGTAAAAATGGTTTAAATTGATTTGCATTTTAATGAGGGAAGTAAGTATTTGACCCCACTGAAAAACATGACTTAGTACTTGGTGGCAAAACCCTTGTTGGCAATCACAGAGGTCAGACGTTTCTTGTAGTTGGCCACCAGGTTTGCACACATCTCAGGGGGGATTTTGTCCCACTCCTCTTTGCAGATCTTCTCCAAATCATTAAGGTTTCGAGGCTGACGTTTGGCAACCCGAACCTTCAGCTCCCTCCACAGATTTTCTATGGGATTAATGTCTGGAGACTGGCTAGGCCACTCCAGGACCTTAATGTGCTTATTCTTGAGCCACTCCTTTGTTGCCTTGGCCGTGTATTTTGGGTCATTGTCATGCTGGAATACCCATCCACGACCCATTTTCAATGCCCTGGCTGAGGGAAGGAGGTTCTCACCCAAGATTTGACGATACATGGCCCCATCCATCGTCCCTTTGATGCGGTGAAGTTGTCCTGTCCCCTTAGCAGAAAAACACCCCCAAAGCATAATGTTTCCACCTCCATGTTTGACGGTGGGGATGGTGTTCTTGGGGTCATAGGCAGCATTCCTCCTCCTCCAAACACGGCGAGTTGAGTTGATGGCAAAGAGCTCGATTTTGGTCTCATCTGACCACAACACTTTCACCCAGTTCTCCTCTGAATCATTCAGATGTTCATTGGCAAACTTCAGACGGGCCTGTATATGTGCTTTCTTGAGCAGGGGGACCTTGCGGGCGCTGCAGGATTTCAGTCCTTCACGGCGTAGTGTGTTACCAATTGTTTTCTTGGTGACTATGGTCCCAGCTGCCTTGAGATCATTGACAAGATCCTCTCGCGTAGTTCTGGGCTGATTCCTCACCGTTCTCACGATCATTGCAACTCCACGAGGTGAGATCTTGCATGGAGCTCCAGGCCGAGGGAGATTGACAGTATTTTGTGTTTCGTCCATTTGCGAATAATCGCACCAACTGTTGTCACCTTCTCACCAAGCTGCTTGGCGATGGTCTTGTAGCCCATTCCAGCCTTGTGTAGGTCTACAATCTTGTCGTACAATCTGACATCCTTGGAGAGCTCTTTGGTCTTGGCCATGGTGGAGAGTTTGGAATCTGATTGATTGATTGCTTCTGTGGACAGGTCTTTTATACAGGTAACAAACTGAGATTAGGAGCACTCCCTTTAAGAGTGTGCTCCTAATCTCAGCTCGTTACCGGTATAAAAGACACCTGGGACCCAGAAATCTTTCTGATTGAGAGGGGGTCAAATACTTATTTCCCTCATTAAAATGCAAATCAATTTATAACATTTTGACATGCGTTTTTCTGGATTTTGTTGTTGTTACTCTGTCTCTCACTGTTCAAATAAACCTACCGTTAAAATTATAGACTGATCATGTCTTTGTCAGTGGGCAAACGTACAAAATCAGCAGGGGATCAAATACTTTTTTCCCTCACTGTATATATATTTTTCTTCCTTTATTATAGTAAACTAATTGACAACAACACTTAGGCTTCTACTTCCAGCTTATACATACTATATACATTTTACGGACACAGTATATTTTACAAAAGTTATCTTTTGTTTGTTTTTAGTCCCATCCTTCAGCTACCCTCAACCCCTCCCATCTACACTATATATACAAAAGTATGTGGACACCCCTTCAACTGATTGGATTCGGCTATTTCAGCCAAACCCATTGCTGACAGGTGTATAAAATCGAGCACACCGCCATGCAATCTCCATAGACAAACATTGGCAGTAAAATGTCCTTACCGTCACAGGATGCCACCTTTCCAACAAGTCAGTTTGTCAAATTTCTGCCATGCTAGAGCTGCCCTTGTCAACTGTAAGTGCTGTTATTGTGAAGTGGAAACTTCTAGGCGCAACAACGGCTCAGCCGCGAAGTGATAAGCCACACAAGCTCACAGAACAGGATCGCCGAGTGCTGAAGCGTGTAGCGAGTAAAAATCGTCTGTCCTTTCTTGCAACACTCACTACCGAGTTCCAAACTGCTTCATGAAATGGGTTTCCATGGCCGAGCAGCCGCACACGAGCTTAAGATCACCATGCGCAAAGCATCGGATGGAGTGGTGTAAAGCTCCACGCCATTGGACCCTGGAGAAGTGGAAACGCGTTCTCAGGAGTGATGAATCACGCTTCATCATCTTGCAGTCCAAAGAACGAATCTGGGTTTGGCGACAGCCAGGAGAACGCTACCTGCCCAAATGCATAGTGCCAACTGTATAGTTTGGTGCAGGAGGAATAATGGTCTGGGGCTGTTTTTCATGTTTCGGGCTAGGCCTCTTAGTTCCAGTGAAGGGAAATCTTAACACTACAGCATACAATGACATTCTAGATGATTCTGTGCTTCCAACTTTGTGGTAACAGTTTGGGGAAGGCCCTTTCCTGCTTCAGCATGACAATGTCCCCGTGCACAAAGCGAGGTCCATACAGAAATGGTTTGTCGAGATCGGTGTGGAAGAACTTGACTGGCCTGCACAGAGCCCTGACCTCAACCCCATCAAACATCTTTGGGATGAATTGGAACGCCGACTGCGAGCCAGGCCTAATCGCCCAACATCAGTGCCCAACCTCACTAATGCTCTTGTGGCTGAATGGAAGCAAGTCCCCGCAGCAATGTTCCAACATCTAGAGGAAAGCCTTCACAGAAGAGTGGAGGCTGTTATAGCAGCAAAGAGCGGACCAACTCCATATTAGTGCCCATGATTTTGGAATGAGATGTTCGACGAGCAGGTGTCCACATACTTTTGGGCATGTAGTCTCTGAACACCATCCAATTTTGATTTCTATTTGCCATGTATTTTTCAACTGTGCTGTGATGTTTTACAAAAGTTCTGAACTTTTCTATTCTCATAGTTTCTACAGATTGTAAATTAAAGATAAACATTTTTGCTAAGAGCATTATTATGTTATTGATCGATTGACTATTACTTTTTAAATCCCCTGCAGTGCTATTTGCAGAGTCAGCTCCAGGTAAATTTTACAATTCTTCAGCCATTCCTAAACCTGCGACCAAAAACAAGCTACATATGGACAGTACCAAATCAAATGATCTAATGATTCTGTCTCTTCGCAGCCAAATCTGCAGAGCTGGGATGGTTGTATCACCTATATATATCACATTCTACTGGTTGCAAGAATTTTGTATAATAATTTAAATTGAAAAACTCTAAATTTTGAATCTATCGTCGTTTTGTGTATCAGTTCTTAAACCATGTGCCATGGAATCGGTACAGCGAAAATCTCCCCAACTATTTTGCAATCTATATGGAACAGCTGTCCATTTTTTGGTCCTTAAATGAAACTGGTACGCTTTTTTATTCATCACAATTTTCTTTAACCAATTTTGGTATTTAATGCACGGCCGACAGACAAGTTCCTTACTTTCTCTCCCTTCCACTTGCCTCTTCCATTTTGCAGTAATGCTGCAATTAGTTGGTTGTAATTTTGAGTAGAGCAGACATTTCCATATATTTTTGTTAGCTGCATGTGTGACATAACTCCACCAGTCCTATTTATGATATAATTTACAAAGATTATACTGTTTTTAAACATTCTTTCCAAAAATATTGTTTTTTTGATCAATTAGTATATTTGAGTTTAACCATAATATTTGTTGTAATATTTGTTATGTCTTTCTAGTGGATTAAACTGAAATTGCGACAGCGATATTTTGGAGATTATTTTTATTTTCAAATAACCGAAAATGAGAGGTTGTAATCTGAATAAAGGGAAAAAGGCCATTCTTGAACATCTGCTAGAGAACCAGTTTGGTTTTAAGTATAACTTTTCTATGACTGAAGCCTTTAGTGAGAGGTCTAATGCTTTAATATTTAATAATTTCTGCCCTCCGAATTCATATTCATTATATAAATAGGCCCGCTTAATTTTGTCTGGCTTGCCGTACCAAATAAAAAATGAATAGGCCATAAGCAAATAGGTAAACTCGGATATGACTAAAGAGTTAATCAGGGTGATTTTTCCACAAATAGACAGGTTTTTCCATTCCATGGCAAGATCTTATCTATTTTTTTGCTAACTTTCTATTAAAATGTATTTTAGTGAGAACATTTCTTTCTTTCGGGACATGAATACTGAGTATGTCCACTTCACCGTCAGACAATTGTATTGGTAAACTATACGGTAATGTAAAAGTTGTATTTTTTTGTGATCCAATACGTAATATAGTACACTTAACATAATTTGGTTGTAATCCAGAGAGGTTCTAATTTTTTTTTTAATCCCCTATGAGGCTGTGGAGGGATTCAAATTGTGGATTTAAAATAAAACATGAATCATTAGCATACAATGACACCTTTGTTTTTAAGCCCTGTATTTCTAGCCCCTTGATATTATTGTTGGATCTGATTTTAATAGCTAGCATTTCGATGGCCATAATAAATAGATATGCTGATAGTGGACAACCTTGTTTTATTCCTCTTGACAGTTTAATACTTTCTGAGATGTAGCCATTATTTACTATTTTACACCTAGGGTTACTATACATAACTTTAACCCATTGTATAATAGATTCTCCAAAATTTAAATATTTCAGACATTTATACAGTATATAAATTCCAGTCGTACTTTATCAAAAGCCTTTTCAAAGTCAGCTATGAATACCAGGCCTGGTTTCCCAGATTTTTCATAGTGTTTTATTGTTTCCAGTACTTGTCAATTTTTTTTTGAATGGACTGGATCTTTATATTTACCACTTGGGTCCTGTTTCAGTTATAATGAAATCAGACCTTCTTGTTGAGTATCTGATAATCTAAAATTTTTGTAGGAGTGGTTAACACATGCTGATAACGGTCCTCTGAGTACATCAAAAAAAGGTTGGATATACCTCAACTGGTATGCCATCAAGCCCTGGAGATTTCCTGGACTTAAAGGCTTTAATTGCATCAAGAAGTTCCTCCTCTGAAATTTGGCATTCACATCAGTCTTTCTGTACAGCTGTTAATTTTACATTATTAATAGAAAAAAATCTTTACAATTAACTTTGGTTAGTGGAGATGGAGGAGACTGCTTAAAGTACTTTGCTTCCTCTTTCAAAATATTGTTTGGTAAATCATGGGTGACTCAGTCTTTTGTAACAAGTTTAAGTAAATTATTTCTATGTTGAAGATGAAAAAATTATTTGGTGCATTTTTCCCCATATTCCATCCAGTTCGCTTTGTTTGTATAATATATTACACTTGATCTTTCTTGAATAAGTTCCTCCATTTTTTTTTTTTTTCCTCTAATGTATTCTGTGCCTCTATGGTACAGTTTTTATTGCTATCTATCTGTACTGTTAGTCCCTCTATTTCCTTTGCTAATATTAATTATTTTGACCTAAATTGCTTTTGTTTTAAAGATGAGTATTGAATTGCATGAACTAGCCAGCTAGCTAGCTAGATTGCAATGGAGCCCGCTTCGCCTGGAATAGCTAACAAACGTTTCCAGCGCTGTAGAAGCTGTGTTTATTACACTCTTGTCCGGGACAATATTGACAATCAAGAGTTCCAATGCGACAATTGTTTGCTTGCGGGGAATTGCAGGAATGAGGTGGCTATCCTTAGCAAGCAAATTTCTATTCTGCAGGAAGTTATGGGGAAATCGCAAATTGGAACTTTACCGTTCTCAACTCCTGTGGCTGGACGCCGCTCGGGCCTGATGGATGTATCCCCGCCTTGTCATCTGTCCCTATCCAAAAGGCCTGTGCTACCTGGACCTGCCAAGGAAGTTGTCTCCATCTGCTTCTCCTCCTCCATCATGTAGTGGAGTAGACGGAGAACAGCAAGAAGATTGTTCCAATCAGCTCTGGTCCCATTTCACAAGTTGTGGAAACCCGAAGGCAGCTGTTACAGGAGGGGGTCGCAGTTCTGGAGCGACCACTAGGTGTTATCTTCCGACAACCTTAGGCACCTCCTCACTCACAGTCTGGACTAATCAGTATCCTATTGGTGTCACCTGTGTCTACCTGTTCACCTGTGTATTTATGCTCTCACTTCCCTGTGTTCCCTTGCTCAGTTTTCTCTGTTAGTTTCTCTATGTCCAGCAGTACTACTCAGTGTCTGATCAGAGACCTATGTACGGGTACTTGAGAAGTGTTCTCCCTGTTTCGTTATTTGTTTCAGTCGTAGGTAGTATTTTGTATTTTGGCTGTCAGACGGTTTCTGGAGACTTATTTGCTCCGCCTTTCTTTTATCGTGATAAGTCCGTTATTTTGTATTCTGGCTTCGGGACCACCAGTAAAGCTCCTTGTTACACCATCTCTGCCTACTGCCTACTGTATATCCTGCGCCGCACCTTGGTCACACCTCACACCAATCCTTACAGGCAGCGGCATGCTGCTAAGCAGACTGGAGTGTCTGTGAGAGGTTCTGAGCCGATTTATATAAGGAATAGCTTCGCTGCACTGGTGCCTGTTCTATCTGCACCTTCATCGCTGGGACTGCCTGTGTCTGCGACGGCTGTGCTGACTCCAACTACGCTGACTCCAGCAGCGACTGTCGTTGAGTTCGGCTCCTTTCCCTCTCTCTGGATCTGGCAGGGCACTGCCTGCTGTGGGAGGTCTGGACCTATCACTGGGAGCAGTGGGCGTATGCTATTCTGCTTCTCGTGGGCCCATGAAAGGTTCAACGAATTGTGTGAGGGGTAGGAATGGACGGATTTCTCCATCCCCTTCTCCGGCTGTTGTATTTGGCAGTTCAATGGTGAGTTATATTGTTAGCGCTGAGGCGGTGTGCCCTAGTAGGAAGTCCACTGTTGCAGCTCCACACTGCACTAACATAAATAACATGAGCATGTCTACTTCTGCTAAGCTTCCCAGTAAAGCAATGAAAACAATCAAGCATCCCAGAAAAGTGCTAAAAATAGCCCAACATATGTAACATATGTAGCTTAAGAAACAAGGTTCATGAAATCAATAATTTGCTAGTAAAAAGGATCTCATGTTAAATACTGTTGAAGTAATATGGCTACAGGTTCATCTGCCTCACTTAAAGCCCATTCTGGAGGGAAGCTGCTATAGACCACCAAGTGCTAACAGTCAGTATCTGGATAACGTGTGAAATGCTTGATAATGTATGTGATATCAACAGAGAGGTATATTTTCTGGGTGATTTAAATATTGACTGGCTTTCATCAAGCTGCCCACTCAAGAAAAAGCTTTAAACTGTAACTAGTGCCTGAAAACCTGGTTCAGGTTATCAGTCAACCTACCAGTGTAGTTACCAACAGCGCATGAATGAAACATCAACATGTATTGATCACATCTTTACTAATGCTGCAGAAATTTGCTTTAAACCAGTATCGAAATCCATCGGATGTAGTGATCACAATATAGTAGCCATATAGTGTACAATACGTTTTGTAGTGATTCCTATGTTGTTGATGTAAATAATATTGTTGGTACGTGGTGTGTAATGACGAGCAACCAGACGCTGCATTTGTGGTGTGTAACATGCTGACTAGAATGGGCACAGGCATGCGTCCGCATGCGCCATCGCGCAAATGTTGATTTTGTCCATCCACACCAGATGCGATCAGGACACACAGGTTGAAATATCAAAACAAACTCTGAACCAACTATAATAATTTGGGGACAGGTCTAAACACATGCAACATTCATGGCCATTTAGCTAGCTAGCTTGCTGTTGCTAGCTATTTTGTCCTGGGATATATACACTGGGTTGTTATTTTACCTGAAATGCACAAGGTCCTTTTTTTCTGGATCTTTGTAGAATTTTGAGTCACACAAAATCGTGTGTTCTCTACTCCGACAATTAATCCACAGATAAAAGGGGAAACCTAGTTAGTTTCTAGTAATCTCTCCTTCTTCAGTCTTCTTCTTCTTTTTCTGTGGACTTTATATGGCGGTTGGCAACCAACTTGAAGGTGCATTACCACCACCAACTGGACTGGAGTGTGGACCTTAGTTCATCTTTCAATCACCCACGTGGGTATATGCTCCTAAAAACCAATGAGGAGATGGGAGAGGCATGACTTGCAGCGCATCAAGCGTCAAAAATAGAACCAAGTTCTAATTTAGCGCCTGGCTATGCAGACGCTCGTTGACGCGCGCAAGCAGTTAGGATGAAATTATTTAATAACATGTATGTGTACATTGATTTTGCAACACTTGCGCACGTAACGTGAGCTGTGTGGTCAGCATGTAATGAGGAGCAACCAGATGGTGCACTTGACAGATATATGAAATTGCTTATTCCAGTTACTAATAAGCATGCACCCATTAAGAAAATGTCTGTAAAAACGGTTAAATCCATGTGGATTGATGAGGAAGTAAAAAAAAAAACTTTTGTTGAGTGGGATGAGGCAAAAGGAATGCCAAATAAGTATGGCTGCACAACCAATTGGCAAACGTACTGCAAATTGAGAAATCATGTGACAAAACTGAATAAAAAGAAGACAAAACTATACTATGAAATAAAGATAGTAAAAAGCTTTGGAGCACCTTAAATGAAATTTTGGGCAAAAAGGCAAACTCAGCTCCAACATTCATTGAATCAGATGGCTCATTCATCACAAAACCCACTGATATTGCCAATTACTTTAATGATTTTTTAAATTAGCAAGATTAGCAAACTTAGGCATGACATGCCAGTAACAAACACTGACACTACACATCCAAATATAACTGATCAAATTATGAAAGACAAGCATTGTAATTTTGAATTCCGTAAAGTGAGTGTGGAAGAACTGAAATTGACAAGCCACCGGGGTCTGACAACATGGATGGAAAATTACTGAGGATAATAGTGGACAATATTTCCACTCCTATTTGCCATATCTTCAATCTAAGCCTACTAGAAAGTGTGTGCCCTCAGGCCTGGAGGGAAGCAAAAGTAATTCCACTACCCAAGAATAGTAAAGCCCCCTTTACTGGCTCAAATAGCCGACCAATCAGCCTGTTACCAACCCTTAGTAAACTTTTGGAAAAAAATTGTGTTTGACCAGATACAATGGTATTTTACTGTAAACAAATTGACAACAGACTTTCAGCATGCTTATAGGGAAGGACATTCAACAAACACGGCACTTACACAAATGACTGATGATTGGCTGAGAGAAATTGATGAGAAAAAGATTGTGGGAGCTGTTTTGTTAGACTTCAATGCGGCTTTTGAAATTATCGATCATAGTCTGTTGATGGAAAAACGTATGTGTTATGGCTTTACACCCACTGCTTTGGAGTGGATAAAGAGTGTTCTTTAATGGTAGCCTCTCCAACATAATCCAAGTAGAATCAGGAATTCCCCAGGGCAGCTGTCTAGGCCCCTTACTTTTTTCAATCTTTACTAATGACATGCCACTGGCCTTAAGTAAAGCCAGTGTGTCTATGTACAGTGGGGAAAAAAAGTATTTAGTCAGCCACCAATTGTGCAAGTTCTCCCACTTAAAAAGATGAGAGAGGCCTGTAATTTTCATCATAGGTACACGTCAACTATGACAGACAAAGTGAGGAAAAAAAATCCAGAAAATCACATTGTAGGATTTTTAATGAATTTATTTGCAAATTATGGTGGAAAATAAGTATTTGGTCAATAACAAAAGTTTCTCAATATTTTGTTATATACCCTTTGTTGGCAATGACACGGGTCAAACGTTTTCTGTAAGTCTTCACAAGGTTTTCACACACTGTTGCTGGTATTTTGGCCCATTCCTCCATGCTGATCTCCTCTAGAGCAGTGACGTTTTGGGGGTGTCGCTGGGCAACACAGACTTTCAACTCCCTCCAAAGATTTTCTATGGGGTTGAGATCTGGAGACTGGCTAGGCCACTCCAGGACCTTGAAATGCTTCTTACGAAGCCACTCCGTTGCCCGGGCGTTGTGTTTGGGATCATTGTCATGCTGAAAGACCCAGCCACGTTTCATCTTCAATGCCCTTGCTGATGGAAGGAGGTATTCACTCAAAATCTCAAGATACATGGCCCCATTCATTCTTTCCTTTACACGGATCAGTCGTCCTGGTCCCTTTGCAGAAAAACAGCCCCAAAGCATGATGTTTCCACCCCCATGCTTCACAGTAGGTATGGTGTTCTTTGGATGCAACTCAGCATTATTTTTCCTTTAAACACGACGAGTTGAGTTTTTACCAAAAAGTAATATTTTGGTTTCATCTGACCATATGACATTCTCGCAATCCTCTTCTGGATCATCCAAATGCACTCTAGCAAACTTCAGACGGGCCTGGACATGTACTGGCTTAAGCAGGGGGACACGTCTGGCACTGCAGGATTTGAGGCCTGGCGGCGTAGTGTGTTACTGATGGTAGGCTTTGTTACTTTGGTCCCAGCTCTCTGCAGGTCATTCACTAGGTCCCCCCGTGTGGTTCTGGGATTTTTGCTCACCGTTCTTGTGATCATTTTGACCCCACGGGGTGAGATCTTGCGTGGAGCCCCAGATCGAGGGAGATTATCAGTGGTCTTGTATGTCTTCCATTTCCTAATAATTGCTCCCACAGTTGATTTCTTCAAACCAAGCTGCTTACCTATTGCAGATTCAGTCTTCCCAGCCTGGTGCAGGTCTACAATTTTGTTTCTGGTGTCCTTTGACAGCTCTTTGGTCTTGGCCATAGTGGAGTTTGGAGTGTGACTGTTTGAGGTTGTGGACTGGTGTCTTTTATACTGATAACAAGTTCAAACAGGTGTCATTAATACAGGTAACGAGTTTAGGACAGAGGAGCCTCTTAAAGAAGAAGTTACAGGTCTGTGAGAGCCAGAAATCTTGCTTGTTTGTAGGTGACCAAATACTTATTTTCCACCATCATTTGCAAATAAATTCATAAAAAATCCTACAATGTGATTTTCAGGATTTTTTTTTCTCATTTTGTCTGTCATAGTTGACGTGTACCTATGATGAAAATTACAGGCCTCTCTCATCTTTTTAAGTGGGAGAACTTGCACAATTGGTGGCTGACTAAATACTTTTTTCCCCACTGTGTGCGAATGACTCAACTCTATACACGTCAGCTACTTCAGCAAGTGAAATCACTGCAACACTTAACAAAGAGCTGCAGTTATTTCAGAATGGGTGGCAAGGAATAAATTAGTTGAGGTGACTAAACTGCTTGGAGTAACCCTAGATTGTAAACTGTCATGGTCAAAACATGTTGATACAACAGTAGCTAAGATGGGGAGAAGTCTGTCCATAATAAAGCACTGCTCTGCCTTTTTAGCAACATTATAAACAAGGCAGGTCCTACAGGCTCTAGTTTTGTTGCACCTGGACTACTGTTCAGTCGTGTGGTCAGGTGCCACAAAGAGGGACCTCGGAAAATTACAATTGGCTTAGAACAGGGCAGCACGGCTAGCCCTTAAATGTGCACGGAGAGCTAACATGAATAATATGCATGTAAATCTCTCATGGCTCAAAGTGGAGGAGAGATTGACTTCATCACTACTTGTTTTTGTAAGAAGTGTTGACATGCTGAATGCACTGAGCTGTCTGTTTAAACTACTAGCACACAGCTCGGACATCCATGCATACCCCACAAGACTTGCCACCAAAGGTCTCTTCACAATCCCCAAGTCAAGAACAGACTATGGGAGGTGCACAGTACTCAACAGAGCCATGGCTACATGGAACTCTCTTCCACATCAGGTAACTGATGCAAGCAGTATAATCTTTTTTTTTAACAGATACAAATACATGTTATGGGACAGCGGGGACTGTGAAGAGACACTCACACAGGCACAGACACACATACACATGATAAGACACGCACTCTACACACATGTACACATGGATGTTGTATTGTAAATATGTAATAGTGGAGTAGTGGCCTGAGGGAACACACTAAATGTATTGGGTAAAGTGTTATGAAATGTAATGTCGTAATATTTTAAATTGTATATAACTGCCTTAATGTTGCTGGGGATCTAATGGGGATAATAAATACAAATACAAATGGCCTCTAAAGACACATTTAAAAGTGTCCCATACAATAAGGGGATCTGCTGTACCTATACTATGTCGGAAAAAGTCAGCTATAAATTCTTCTGTCCTGGTTAAAAACAATAGGCTTTGATAAAATGTCCAATATCCTCGCCCAAGTGGAAATTCTGTAAGTAATGTATATGCCAATTATTTGATGCTCCGACTGCATTCTGTCCCCTATCAACACTTTTAAAACTTTTGGTGCCAGCGAGAATGACATAAGAAAGAAGTCAAGACGACTAGCTTGATTGAGCCTCCGCCATGTCTATCTCACTAGGTCAGGATATTTAAGCCTCCACTAGTTCCAATATATCCATGATATTCCTGATTTCCTTAAGTTCATAAGGGTGATAGTTTGTAGTGTGATTTCCTATACGTTCCATTGAGGCATTTAAAAACGTAACATAATCTTTAAAAAGTATCTACAAGACTGTGTCAATTGCTGCATCAATGTGCATGTAAAATGGACAAAGATCTTTAAAAAAGTTAACTGAAAGAGATGATAAAAAAGAATAAGTCTGAGCACTAACTAAAGTGCTACAATAAAAACACTGAAAAGCATAATTAAGATTGCTGTAAAAGGATAATAAAGCAACGTGTTGAAGTAAAGCCCTTTTTTACACATATTTTGTCTAGTAATATTTTAGACGACTCTATAATATTACTAGATGAAATCATAAATGTATTTTATTCAAACAAGTCTCATTACAAAGAAATTGAACTTTGAATTGAAGAAAGCTCCACAACCACAAGGGAAGGTTTTGCCATTTGTTTTAAAGATAGAGGACGAAGCACAAAATCAACACAGCGACAGTATCGCTACTCTCCATAGACTAATTACTGCACCTCTCTCACAGGCAGTCTGCGGCACTCGCACCGCTCTCCCTTTCTCTCGTTTAACACTCATCTAAAAAAGAAACTGCTTTCTTCTTCAAAACACACATATTTTATATGAATATCTGCATATCTGTAGCAGGTGAGAGGAGTGGGCCTGATTAAAGCGGTCACTTGTGGCGATGAAAAGTGCCTGTGGTGTGGTGGCACACCTTTGGGGCCCTCTTTTAAGTGTCCTTAAATAAGATGATAAGGGTGACGGGCGAAAACGAGAGGACTTTGTCTGCTGGTATTAGCGACGTGGCTGTCTGAGTGGCGGTATCTTTGAGGAGGGCTAGTGAGGTAGTAATGAGACAGGGTTGCCTTTCTCTAACCAGCCTAATTATTCCCACATTTTCAGAGCCGTATAATGACTGCTCACTGACCGACGGGCAATGCTTTTTTGTAGGGATAGAGAGATGTCGAGAGGGAGAGTATATCTCTATCCCTCCCTCCCTCTCTGTCTCTTTCTGTTCCCTCTCTTACTCTATCTTCTCTCTTTTCTCCTCCCGCCCCTCTCTCGTTCTCTCTCTTTCTATCTCTGTACACTCTCTTTCTCTCTCTCCTCCTCTCCTTTCTTCTCCCGCCCCTCTCTTTTTCTCTTTCTCTCATTCTCTCTCTTTCTCGCTCCTCTCTTTTTTCACTCTGCCCCTCTCTCTCTCCCTCCCTCTCTCTCTGCCCCACCTCACTCCTCAGTGCAATTTATTACACCCGTATCCAGACTCAACCAAAACCTCCCAGTATGGAACTATCTGTCATCTCTACATTATCAGTAAAACACACTGCCTCCATATTGTGCTACAAGGGCTCTGGCAAATTGCTATTTTTATGGAACATGATAAAAGAAATGCTGCCTTATGTTCAAATATTTTACTGTCTAGACGAGGCGGATTGAGGACATTGCTTGTGCATGTTTGTGTGTGTGTGTGTGTGTGTGTGTGTGTATGCGTGTGTGTGTATGTGTTTTTACAGATATTCCAAGAAAGCCACCAGAATCAAACACAAATAAATCAACATTATCCCGTTCTAATTTACAAATTAAATACTGAGTATTTATTTTGTTTTTTGGATCTACAGTATCTCTGAGTCTCACTGTCACTGGCACAATAGTGCCCTGTTCTTAGGCAATGAATGCCATTTACACATCGATCTGTGAGATGATAAAGAGAGCAAAGTGAAAAGTCACATCCTGTCAACTCTGATGAACTCACGGCTGAGATGTGAGGCCTGGAGGGCCTTCAGGGTGACAACCTCCATATACCAACAACACACTGCACAGCCAGCACATGATGAAAGGATGAAAGATGGAAAGAAAGAAGAGAGAAAGAGAGAGAAAGAGCAAACACAAAAGGTAAAGGAAAACACAGAGCAGAGGATATAATGGTAAATAAGCCAGTGAAGAATTATGTCTATAAGTGCATTCCAGTGATCTTGTCCCCCCTCTCTATCTCTCTGATTTCTCAGCATGCTCCTCTTCTTTTCTCTCCCCTCAATCCTGTCTGCATGACAGATACCCCAGCCCCAAAGTGACAGGCCCTCAAACGACTGGCGAGGAAACCAAGCGTTAATTAAGTCATTGCCGGACTGTAATTTCCTTGAGAAGTGAAAAAATGCACAAGAAAAGGTTACTGAGACCTTTTCTGTGTCAAAATTACCATTCGTCATGAATATTAATGCATCTAATGAAGACAACCTTTGCTTCATCAAGAATGTTCTGGAGCAGGTGCCATGCTGATAGACTCTCGCAGGCTGTTTTCTCCTTCAGTCAAGGGAAACTGGCACACACATGCACGCACATACACGTATAGGTGCAAATACAAGAGATTATATTTGACCACGCTATCTGTGCTCAATGAAGGTGGATAAGACAACCATCAACAATAGACATATTTAGGACGATAATTTAACCCACCCCCCCTCCAACGGCCACCTAAAATAAAAGAAATACAAAAATGCAGGCAGTACCCTGTGGGTCTACTACTGGGGCTTCTCTGTCTTCTTTTCCACACTTCTGCTTTTTAAAGGTAGTCTGGCCCAATCCTGGGCATCTTTACAAAAGCCTCCTCCCTCCGTCTCTGCCCTCCTCCTTACTCCTCAATGTCTTTCTCTACCCCTGTCACCCACCTCTCATTAATTCAGACCTGTCACGTTGAAAAACTCGTACACACACACACACACACACACACACACACACTGGTATCTCAGCAGAGGGTGACAGCTTTGTGCTGACTGACAGGCCCTGTGTCTGTGGTACAGGAGATCCTTCACTGCCAACACTTTTGTAAAGTGCCCCTCAACTGTCACTTCCAGAACACACACACAGAGAGAGAGAGAGAGAGAGAGAGGTCATCTTATTCACGTCTGCTGCTCAAATCGTAAATAGCTTTCTCTCACTAATGTCTTTCCTCATCCATTATTGATAGTTTTGATTTTAATAATTATTGTATATAAAAAAAAAGCCTCTTAGTTTGGGTATAGGATTCGTAGGCACTGTCCTACCACCTTACCAGTCCTATTTACAGACCTGGAGTAGTGCCAGTGTGTTGTTAGCACAGGATGGTGGTGTGTTGTACGGTATGCCACTGGCCATTATGACAATATGTGGTTGTCTTGCTTATCCACTGTAGAGTGATGCTGACCCTGAGGGGTTCCTCACCAACTGACACGCCTTCAATGAGTGACTTTGGATTGAGTTCAGATCAACTCATTAGTCTGGTTTGGATCACTGAATACAGTAGGTTGGAATGACACTGTAATGGGTTGTAGGAGAACTAAGGATATACACCAGCAAGGAGAGCTGCAGAGGCGTGAGTGGTGATTCATACTGTTGGGTCTGCAGATATTGGGACGATATATCGATATATCACGATATACACTACCGTTCAAAAGTTTGGGGTCACTTAGAAATGTCCTTGTTTTCGAAAGAAAAGCAATTTTTTTGTCCATTAAAATAACATCAAATTAATCAGAAATACAGTGTAGACATTGCTAATGTTGTAAATGGCTGTTGTAGCTGGAAACGGCTGATTTTTTATGGAATATCTACATAGGCGTACAGAGGCCCATTATCAGCAACCATCAATCCTGTGTTCCAATGGCATGTTGTGTTTGCTAAGTTTATAATTTTAAAAGGCTAATTGATCATTAGAAAACCCTTTTACAATTATGTTAGCACATCTGAAAACTGTTGTGCTGATTAAAGAAGCAATAACACTGTCCTTCTTGATACTAGTTGAGTATCTGGAGCATCACCAATTGTGGGTTCGATTACAGGCTCAAAATGGCCAGAAACAAATAACTTTCTTCTGAAACTCTATTATTGTTCTGAGAAATTAAGGCTATTCCATGCGAGAAATTGCCAAGAAACTGAAGATCTCTTACAACGCTGTGTTCTACTCCCTTCACAGAACAGCGCAAACTGGCTCTAACCAGAACAGAAAGAGGAGTGGGAGGCCCCGGTGCACAACTGAGCAAGAGGACAAATACATTAGTGTCTAGTTTGAGAAACAGACGCCTCACAGGTCCTCAACTGGCAGCTTCATTAAATAGTACCCACAAAACACCAGTCTCAACGTCGACAGTGAAGAGGCGACTCTGAGATGCTGACCTTCTAGGCAGAGTTGCAAAGAAAAAGTCCAGTGTCTGTGTTCTTTTGCCCATCTTAATCTTTTCTTTTTATTGGCCAGTCTGAGATATGGCTTTTTCTTTGCAACTCTGCAGAGAAGGTCACCATCCCGGAGTCCAGGACTGATGGTTGCTGATAATGGGCCTCTGTACGCCTATGTAGATATTCCATTAGAAATCAGCCGTTTCCAGCTACAATAGCCATTTACAACATTAACAATGTCTACACTGTATTTCTGATAAATGTGATGTTATTTTAATGGACAAAAAAGTTGCTTTTCTTTCGAAAAAAATGACATTTCTAAGTGACCCCAAACTTTTGAACGGTAGTGTATCTTGTGTCAATATATCACAATATAAATATTATATCATGATATAACAATTTTTTTACAGACATGTGACACTGGTTCCATTGGCTCCTGCTCACCTTTCAATAAGATACTCACAGACATAAAATACAAAACAAAATGTATATTTGCTATTCGTAATGACACACCTCCGCGTCTCTGGAAGCCATGTGAAATCTCAACTTTTGTCAAAGTAAATCAAGACAGGGTTTCTTACCATTGGTTATCTGGTAGAGTCATCCTGTGAATTCAAGCTCTTACAGTACAGAACACTGACAAAGCCAACATCAGTCTCCCGACTTCAAACTACGTTTTTATAATTTGACCACAACAGATCACTTGAAAGGAAAATAATTGGCCATTTACGAAACACAAAAATAAAGTTTGCCTTTGTTCCTGGTCTTTTTCCCCCTGAATCAGCATAAGTCGACACCATACATTAGTATGAATAATACATACATATCTCCTACACAGCCACAGGAGGGGGGATCAGATGGCGCTCCATAAATAAGCTTCAAAGCCTTGCTGTATGCGTTTTGTTACACCTCGCGATAAAGGCCCCCTTTTCTTTAATCACAAACTTCCCCTCGCTGGTGGGCCCTTTGTTGGCGATGGCGGCGGAGCGCGTTGGAACGGCAGGCCGGATCGCAACGTACATATAGCGTTTACCTAATTAACACACTGGGAGTCAAATGAAAGCCACCGTAGGGGAGTCACAGCTCAGACAAAAAACAAAGCCTGCTTCCCTTCCGACGCCGTGAGGAATCAAGAATATAGGTTTTTTGAAAACAAAGATAGAACATAAAATAAGTTAACAACCACCCGGGCTGACTAGGCCCCTGGTTTGGATGGAAACAGCTGGGGTTTATCGGTGGACACGGGATGAAGTGACACTGGTCTCTCTTGGTGGGGTCCCCATATCTCTCTCTTTCTGTTTGTCTCTCCCTCTCTGTCTCTCTTTCTCTTTGTCTCTCTTTGTCTCTCTCTCTGTCTCTCTGTCTTTCTGTCTCTCTATATGTTTGTCTCTCTCTTCCTTTCTCTCTCGCTCTCTGTCGTTGAGGTGTTAGGCAGCAGACTCACTGTCTTGTGTTAATTGAACACGGAGGACATGTTGTTAAATTAACGCAATATTTGAGGCCCACTGTTTGTTGGGTTGCTTATCATGGCCCCAGCTGGGAGAGATTTTTCCAATTCCTTATCTAAGACACAAATAAATAACGGACTTCCAATATCTCCAATTAATTCCGATATCTCCCAAAAAGTTTTTTGAAAATGGGGTCTGGCTGAAATATAATGATTATAATATCAAGTAGAATTGTATATTTAGCATATATCCGATTCAAATCTGTTGCTTTTCCTGCAGTCTGAACAGCCAAAAAGCACATGGAATCTGATATTTCAAGCCACATTTTAAAGCACCTTCATAGGTGGATTGAAATCAGATACAAATCAGATTCCAAAAATAACTTATTTTGAAAGTTGGATCATCGTATCCTTTTGAGGCTTTAAAAGTGTTCTTAAACTATGATTTTGAACATTCAAAACAACCGGGAAATATCCATGGCAGGCATTGTTGTCACCTTAGCTTGCTACATAACTTCTGAGTGATAGTAGGCACTAGCACCACCACCAATCAGCCTACACACACCGCCATTACTATGACAACTAGCGTAGTCATGTCAGCTAATGACTGCTGTCTGAACACACACAAATCAGATTTGGTCACTTGTAACTTGCTGTTTGGACAGTCAGTATTCCAAAACGGATTTGAAAAACATAACTGATTTGAGCATTAAGGCCTGCAGTGTGAACAAGGCTTACGTGTAATGAGCCAAGCCCTGCATAGTGGAGTCACATGCTCGTTCCCACTGTCTAACTCCTAGTCTCTGACAGGATTGTAAACACAGTGTATTTCATCACAAATCAGCAGGTGAACACTTGTAAGGTCTTATTGGTTCCACAGCAAGCAGTGGAGCGACGGTGTCAATGAGGGAGATTAATTACATAAGGTGAGTATTGCATCAGAGGCCAATTATCATCTGAGGAGAGGTGGGCTGCTACCAATTTCCACACGCTTAGAATCATCCACCAGTTCTGCAGCTTACAGTGCGCGATGATAAGATATGGAATAGTATTGCTATCCAAAAAGGTGGAGGCAGTGCATCTGGAAATGCTGTAATAAACTCAATCCATCAACAACAATACAGAGGAAAGAGAGCTCCAGTCCAGTTAGGGGCTAACCCAACACAAAGCACTCTCAAATATACTAGGATGAGAGAGAGAGAGAGAGAGAGAGAGAGAGAGAGAGAGAGAGAGAGAGAGAGAGAGAGAGAGAGAGAGAGAGAGAGAGAGAGAGAGAGAGAGACGGGGTTGGAGGTCAATTCATGTCATGTTGATTTCTCTGAACCAAGAATCCCCTCTGCTACGGCAACTGACCTCCCCTGACTCTGATCATCCCGGTTGTCATGGCGACTGGCAAAACAAGTGTGGCACTCCTGTTTTTTTAAGTTCCAAGGGATAGAAACTAACGTCGTCTTGGGCTCCCACGGAACCGTATTGGCAAGAAATCAATAGACTTTTCCCCACATCGCATCGGTCCAGTAGGCTGTAACATATCAATCCATATGTGCACACACATTTCAGCGTAATCCCCTTCTCTGTGCTGAGAGAGAGAGAACGGCAAATGAAACAGTCCAGTCTTTTTTAACTCCTCTTTTTAAACCAATCTTTGTTTTTGATACTCCAAGCTGAACACAGAGTATTTGTGTTCATTTTGTTTAAATTCATTACTCAGACAAGCCTGTAGCAGTGAGGGGAAGACTGAAGGAATGAAGCTCTTGTTCAGCCCAGGGGCCTCAAGGAACCATGGGGGTCCCCACTTTGATGGAGGCCTCAGCATCATTAAAGCAGAGACAAGCAACGGGTCAGAAACAGACCGCGCTGCAGACGGCTACACTCACTGCATTCACAGAGAGCTGGATGGATAGACAGATGGACAGGCAGACAGACAGAGGGGCAGATAGACAGATAGAGAGGGGGAGAGAGAGAGATGAGAAAGAGGAGGAGAGAGAGAGAGAGAGAGAGAGAGAGAGAGAGAGAGAGAGAGAGAGAGAGAGAGAGAGAGAGAGAGAGAGAGAGAGAGAGAGAGAGAGAGAGAGAGAGCATGTGAGCGAAAGCACCATTTTGTAAGCTTTCTCCAATATCTCATCAAAGACACATGCCAAAAAGCCAGGGTTAACATGAAAAGTAAGAGAGAAACAGACCGCAATATATAGCTGTGGGTTAACAGAAAGCAGAAATTAATTACATAACCCATTGCAGTTCGCTTCGAAAGTTCACTGTTCATGAAAAAAATTATGTGAGCTAGCGCTTCCTTTATGGGCATAATAAAAATTATACTGTTGTACTTAAGATTTTTAATAGACTGACTGTGAACATTTAGGGAGACTGGCATATGTTCATATCAGGGAGAAGAGCAGGCTGTCCAAACAGCTGTGTGAAAGACCACCTCTGATCTAAACTACCTCTGGTCCTCAAAGGTCAAACCATATTTTTATAATAGTTAGCCCGATGGCCAACTCTAAATCTGGCCAGGAAGAAGATGGAAGATGAGAGGTGGAGAAGATAAAGTTTATAATACGGTATTACACACTAATATTCATGGTTTGTACCTCCGTCACTCAGCCGCGTCATCGCCATTGTTATCAACGTTCTACAGATGCCGCAGCATGTTGATGTCTGACTGATGGTTAATGCTCAGTTTTTCTGAATGGGAGCTAATGACTGTTTATCAACATTACACTATAGTGGCCTGGAAATACGATGACATTGCTAAAGTAGACAAATAATTAGTACAAAACCACTGTGCCATCATTATGATGTCGTCAAGTTTATTTTAGAGAGATGGCAATGTTGCCATGAGTTTGTCAGAAATAGCTAGCAATGCTAACGTTAGCTAGCTAAAATGTTTGCGCTTTCTCCTCAATCTTACAGTGCCTTGCAAAAGTATTAATCCCCCTTGGCATTTTTCCTATTTTGTTGCATTACAACCTGTAATTTAAATTGATTTTATTTGTGGTCCTCTGTAGCTCAGCTGGTAGAGCACGGCGCTTGTAACGCCAAGGTAGTGGGTTCGATCCCCGGGACAACCCATACACAAAAAATGTATGCACGCATGACTGTAAGTCGCTTTGGATAAAAGCGTCTGCTAAATGGTATATTATTATTATTATTATTATTATTTGGATTTCATGTAATGGACATACACAAAATAGTCCAAATTGGTGAAGTGAAATTAAAAAAATAACTTCTACAAAATAAATAACGGAAAAGTGGTGCGTGCATATGTATTCACCCCCTTTGCTATGAAGCCCCTAAATAAGATCTGGTGCAACTAATTACCTTCAGAAGTCACATAATTAGTTAAATAAAGTCCATCTGTTTGCAATCTAAGTGTCACATGATCTGTCACATGATCTCAGTATATATACACCTGTTCTGAAAGGCCCCAGAGTCTGCAACACCACTAAGCAAGGGGCACCACCAAGCAAGCGGCACCATGAATACCAAGGAGCTCTCCAAACAGGTCAGGGACAAAGTTGTGGAGAAGTACAGATCAGGGTTGGGTTATAAAAAAATATCAGAAACTTTGAACATCCCACGGAGCACCATTAAATCCATTATTAAAAAATGGAAAGAATATGGCACCACAACAAACCTGCCAAGAGATGGCCGCCCATCAAAACTCACGGACCAGGCAAGGAGAGCATTAATCAGAGAGGCAACAAAGAGACCAAAGATAACCCTGAAGGAGCTGCAAAGCTCCACAGCGGAGATTGGAGTATCTGTCCATAGGACCACTTTAAAATCCACTTTAAGCTGTACACTCCACAGAGCTGGGCTTTACAGAAGAGTGGGCAGAAAAAAACCATTGCTTAACGAAATAAATAAGCAAACACATTTGGTGTTCGCCAAAAGGCATGTGGGAGACTCCCCAAACATATGGAAGAAGGTATTCTGGTCAGATGAGACTAAAACTGGCGCAAACCCAACACCTCTCATCACCCCGAGAGCACCATCCCCACAGTGAAGCATGCTGGTGGCAGCATCATGCTGTGGGGATGTTTTTCATCGGCAGGGACTGGGAAACTGGTCAGAATTGAAGGAATGATGGATGGTGCTAAATACAGGGAAATTATTGAGGGAAACCTGTTTCAGTCTTCCAGAGATTTGAGACTGGGACGGAGGTTCACCTTCCAGCAGGACAATGACCCTAAGCATACTGCTAAAGCAACACTTGGGCGGCAGGTAGCTTAGTGGGTAAGAGCGTTGTGCCAGTAACCGAAAGGTCGCTGGTTCTAATCCCCGAGCCGACTAGGTGAAAAATCTGTCGATGTGCCCTTAAGCAAGGCACTTAACCCTAATTGCTCTGGATAAGAGCGTCTGCTAAATGACGTAAATGTAAATGTTAAGGGGAAACATTTAAATGTCTTGGAATGGCCTAGTCAAAGCCCAGACCTCAATCCAATTGAGAATCTGTGGTATGTCTTAAAGATTCCTGTACACCAGCGGAACCCATCCAACTTGAAGGAGCTGGAGCAGTTCTGCCTTGAAGAATGGGCAAAAATCCCAGTGGCTAGATGTGCCAAGCTTATAGAGACATACCCCAAGAGACTTGCAGCTGTAATTGCTGCAAAAGGTGGCTCTACAAAGTATTGACTTTGGAGGGGTGAATAGTTATGCACACTCAAGTTTTCTGTTTTTTTTGTCTTATTTCTTGTTTGTTTCACAAGAAAAAATATTTTGCATCTTCAAAGTGGTAGGCATGTTGTGTAAATCAAATGATACAACCCCCCCAAAAATACATTTTAATTTAAGGTTGTAAGGCAACAAAATAGGAAAAATGCCAAGGGGGGTGAATACTTTAAAAGTTATACTGCATCTAAAGTCATTCTGGCGACATCACAATGATGACAAAAGCTTGTCCTACTAATTATTTGCATCCTTTTGAAATGCCATCGTGTTTCAAAGCAACAGTAATGCATTTTAGACTAAATCTTCATCAGCACCTATTGAGACTGCATTGATTAGAATGTTCAGATGGGCAAAACACTATCGTGACGAAATGTGCAACCAATGAATAGGGTAGAATCTGTGACTTATATTTCCCAAGGAAATAGGTGCATTTGTGTGTGTGAGTGTGTAAGACTGTCTGTGTGTTTGTGTGCGCATGTGTGTGTGCGTGCATCCTGCATGTGTTTTCTGCATCTGTGTATGTGTTTGCATGTGTGTTTCAGTATGTGTGTGTGTGTGCCACAAGTGTGTTGGACGTGCAGTTCTGCGTGATAGTGTGCGTGTGTGTCCTGAGTGCTCCTGTTGTCAGTAGTGATTTCTGAAGGGATGTCTGTGTTCCTCGGCCATGATGAGACCATCTCTCTCTGACATGATCTGTTCTGTTAAGGTCAAGCCCTACAGAATGTCAGAGATGATGACACGCACTCACAGCCTTTATCTAATCCTTCCATTTTCCTTCCTTTTCCTTCTCTGTCTTCCCCTCTCCCCCTCCCCTCAGTCACCCACATAAACCACATAAACACACACACCACCCTCCCCGAGTGTCATGGGTCTTGGGTGTCTGTCTGTCTGTATTTCTGTCTTGTCTTTCGCTGTGTGAATAACCTATGTAGGGAATCATCCTCATTCAGGGCACCATTTTGTAAGGACTTTTC